>NW_027633433.1:0-43166 GCF_053919585.1 Euprymna scolopes
TTCTTTTTTACCAAAACTATCGGGAAACTCCACGGACTGTTTGACCTTTCTATCACCCCTGCCTGTAGCATTTCCTCTAGTGCTACATTAACTTCTTCTCGTTGTGTGAGAGGTGTTCTATACGGGGTTTTCTTTATGGGATCGTTTTTTCCTGTATCGATCCTCATCTCTACTGTGTCAGTCCGGCCTAAATATCTATCCTCTGTGACGAATAAATCAGTATTTCGTTGCAGGACTTTATTTAAAACTTTCCTCATTTCTTCCGGCACTTTTATGCCGTTGAGGTTACTTTTGTTTCCCGACTTCTTTTGTTTATTTTGCTTTGATATTGCCATTACTACTTCTGTTCTTCTACATCTACCTATCTTGTAACCTTTCTTTAATTTTACTGCCTGGTTCGTGTTATTCATAATTAGCAAGGGAAAACTTTTCCTACCTTTAATTTTAACTACTGTGTTCGCTACGGATACACCACTTAGATCACTTAGGAAGCACTTATCTATCTGCACTACTTCGTAATCTAAACCCTGACCGTTTCTCATTTCGGCACGAGCTGTGCACGCATGTAAATGCTGCGGTTTCAGGGTGACATCGTGCCTTGATCTAACTATACTCGAAATATGAGCCTCCTCTTGCAGCGCTATGTACTCGCTGCCTAATCGGATTGCTCCTAAATCAAAGTACATTCTAACACTATTTTGCTTGAGCCAGTCTCGGCCCAATATGACGTTCCTTTTAAGGTTTTTCGTCACTACAAAATCATGTCGAATGTACTGGCTTCCTACTTTAATTTGTAAACGCGCCACTCCTTGCACTATGAGAGGTGACCCGTTTGCAGTCCTTAAATTCATCTCTATTTTCTTTATCTCAGGCTTCTCTCTGAGACCTTCTAATACAGTACTTTTTATTACAGAAATTTCGGCGCCAGTATCTACTAAAGCCCTAAACTTATTTTTCTCTATCTTAATAGGGATGCAATTAGCGGCGCCCATATGTCCTATGATCTTTGACTGTTCACCCCTCTTCCTCTCGCTGGGCGTCTTGCGAGTGGGGTCTGCTCGTTTCCCGACTTAGGGAAGGTGCAGTTCCTGGCTATATGGCCTTTTCTGCCGCAATTGTAACACTTAATCCCCGACCAAGGGTGCTCTGTTTCTATTGCCTTGAAGCCGGGTCCCCTATTAAATCCTCTATAATTCCCCTGCCCCCTATCTGGCTCTGGGAATCTATAAAAATAACTTGAATTACAAAATTAATAATAATAATAATAATAATAATATTTCATCAATTATAACAAATTATTAATAATTATATTCAAAATAATAAGTTTTATAATAATAATAATAATAATAATAATAATAATAATAATAATAATAATAATAATAATAATAATGTCAATTCTACTAAAATGTGAACGGAGAAAAAATAAAAACAGAAAGAACACACACGACAAAAAAAACACTTTACTAGAGTAAGATATAGGAATAATGACAGGATCAAAATAGAAATTCCGAATGGCTGGAAGCTATAATAGAAAAGTTACAAATCCAAATAAGACAGTGATTTAGCAAGGAAACCCAGAGGAAAACAATGGAAACTTGCGAACTGAAGAGCACTACCACACGAAGAGATACATGCACGCTGGTTAAAACAATTCACAACATTACACAAAAGACTAGCTCAAAACGTAAAAAAAAAATCATTACAGGAAAAAAGCGTGCCAGATTGGATAACAAACGGTCAGAACACACTAGTACAGAAGGACACATAAAAAGGAACCACCCCCAGCAATTATAGGCCGATCACATGCTTACTCACTATGTGATAAATAGTAACGGTACGACTGATGGAACAGATTTAGAAGATCCTGAATAATCGTGGACTTCTTCGCGTAGAACAGAAAAGGGTGTCTAATGGGGGAAAAGACGAACACATGATCGGCTGTATATGGACCAAAATATCGTGAAGGAGGTAAGAACAAGGAGAAATCATATCGTCATTGCATGGGTCGAGTGCATAAAACGCATACGCCTGGATCCTTTAAAAAATGGATGATAGAATGCTACAAATATATAAAACATCAAGCACGATCATCAAAGTCATAGACAATGCCATGGACACATGTAAATAGGAACTGACAGCTGTTGGTCAACACATAACACAAAAAAACATACAAAGAGGCATCTTCTAAGAAGATTCACTACCTCTATTACTGCTGATTATAGCCATGATTTCCCTGAACAATAACTGAAAAAGGACCAACCCCGTACAAGTTATCTAACAGCGAAGAAAAATCAAACTCGCTGGTGTTCATGGACGATATGTAACGTTTCCAACGACTGAAATTGAAGTAGATACACCAACAAACACTACCAGAATATGTAGTCAGGATAAGCAAATAAAGTTAGGTATGGAAAAGTGCGCAATACTAGTTATAAGAAAAAATCGACGACGATGAAAAGCATACAGCTACCAACCAAACGGAGATGAGGGTACTAATGCCCGAAGGCGTTTATGAATGTCTTGGAATTCTGGAAGCAGACACCAGAAAAGCAACAGAAATGAAAGATAATATTGGAAAATAATATTTTGGAGAAGAAAAATCTTCTACAAATTAAATTATATTGCAGACACCTAATAAGAGCCACAATTACATCAACAGTATAATGACTAAGACATTCTGGACCGCTCATAGGCTAGTCTAAAAAAAGAACTAAACAGTTTGTTAAGAAGACCAGGAAACTCATTGCCATACACAATGTACTACCCCCGAAGGACGATACGGACTTACTTTGAAAAAGAAAGACGACAGGACTTGGCTGGTTTGTATAAAAGATTGTTTTAATGACACCAAGAGGAAACAAGAAAAAAATACATAATGCCAAAACACTGAAAGGATAATCGTGGCACGGAAAAAAAAGCAAAAGAGAAAACAGAGAGACAAAAACTAAGACAAAATAAAAGAATTGTTGAGAAAAAACTACAAGGAAGATTAGTAAGGATGAAGAGTATGAGAGTAAAACATTTAGTCTATTGTATAAATGTGGAAATGATGGCCTCAGCATGTGCCGCTGTGTCGGAATAACAATGTACGATCTACTTAAAAACAAACGATGTAGCACAGTAGCGAAGCTGTATGAGAAAGGTTTATTGTATGTAAAAATAAAAGCGGTCCTGGCTTATGAACATGCTTCGTTATGTGACTAAGTTTGATTTGGGATATTTTATCTAAAACAATCGCCTCTTGTATAGAATGTTGATAAATCTCTGGGGTGTTCGTTTTTGCAGGAAGAGTTATATTCTGGAATGAAAAGCCGTGTCAGTTCTCATCTAATGGTATTTGGCGGAATGTTATTATAGAGAAGTCGCTATGTTTGGAATCGGGATATAGAAATTATACGATACGTCTATAATATAGGAGCCAGATAATAAACGTGTAATCCCATATGTATCCAACTGGCTGACTATCTTCCGGTATTGACTGGTAGCTGTAGATTTTTTTTTTATTTATATAGAAAATAAAACATCTATAGATGGTTGCGACTGTAATAATGTTGCCTTTAGGATATAATATAGGATTTTACGATGAAATGTGTATAAAACGGTATTCTAAAGGTACATAATATAGTGGCTAATTGTATGGAAATAATATTTTTATGTGCCAAGTGTTTGTGCCAACTAAGTGTATTTTAGTTCAGAGGGTAATTTCTGCAATGATTATATTATATATATATATATATATATATATATATATATATAGATGTGTGTATATATACATATAGTAAGTATGTATATATATATATATATATATATATATATATATATATATATATATATATATATATATATATATATATAACGATTAAGCTCCACTTAATATTCCGCGTTTCATCCACTCTCGGACGCTATAGGCCTATGCGCATAAGCCTGAACAGCCCTAGAGTGGATGGAACGCGGAATATTCAGCGTAGCTTAATCGCCATATAAAATGTATAACTTACTAACTAGCTCTACCTACGTATTGAGCACTTCTGAAGTCAATACTTGAAGTTTACGCATAAATTTATACTTTCGTATATTAAGTTAATGTGAGTAAATTAATTAGTCATATATATATATATATATATATATATATATATATATATATATATATATATGGGTGTATGTGTTTACCTGCCTATAAATAGGCATCTCCATCGTATCGTATATATCTGGTAGTTCTATAGCAAGCATGATTTTCTGATATTTTTGTAATCAGTTTTTTTTTTTGTAAACAATCTTTAATTTCTAATAGCATAGATCAGAAGAAAGATTAAAACAACTTAATGCGACTTTTCTGAAACGAACTGTATTCGAACATATACCATCCAGGTCGTCAGTAATAATTGACCACGGTCACACAGTATATATATAATTAATAGATAATTATATATATATATTTATATATACATATATATATATATATATATATATAACATTAAAATAGCTGCAGTATATCTGTACCTATTGAGCTTTTTATATATCTACAGTACAGTGAGAACAGTTTTGTATTAATTGTTTTAATACATTTACTAATGCATAAAAATAAAATCGTCTGTCCTGATTTCAGGTCCAATTTTCGTCCAAAAATAATATATATATATATTTTTATATATATATATATATATATATATATATATATATATATATATATATATATATATATATATATATATATATATGTGTGTATGTATGTATAAAGAATGAACGTATAGCTTATATAGGTTAATCCAAAACAAGTGCCTACAGTTTCGCGATTACACTCGTTGATACACTTCAGTTGTTTGTTACATAATGTTGTACGCTAAGAGTGTCATGTTCATCAAACGAGACAGCATTAACTTTCGTTTAATTTGTATATGAACCTTGCCGACGAAAAAACAAAATGAATACCCAGTTTTATATACACCTGATTCATTCGGCATTTTGTGCAATGATTACCGAGTCGGACTTAACATTTTAAAAGTTTGGCAATGAATATTAAAGATAGCTGAAACCAACATTGTATGAAAAGTCGTTTAAAAACATTGTTAAGATGAGCGCATTTACACATAAATATGAGTAATACTCGAATACGTAAATGTTTACTTTTAATAGTTTCATTTATATAAAGGATATGAATGTGTGTTTACAGTATTATAAATAGGGTATGTTTTGCGTGAAAATGATTTTCATTTATTGATTTTCCATAGATAAACAATACACACCGGCTAATAAGATAACAGCGTCACATCTGGTCTACTAGCAGAAAAAGCGATCACCTTTTATTGAGAATAAGATTATAAAAACACTGAAATTAAGTAGGCGATATTGACATTATATTTAAAAATGCAGCAATCTCTCATGCTTAATAGTATCTATATCTCTCCTGCTGTACGCTTTGTTGTTATGTGTATTATCGTTGCAACAATTATTAGAAAGTTGTAAAATTATATCTTTTTATTACTTATGTTCTTATGTGTCTGTGTTTTTGCTTCTGTAAACTTCCCCTCGACCAGGAATATCACAAGTTGTCTGTTCTATGACGATGAAAGAAACTATTTATTCGTGGCGTAAGTTCTTAATTTATTTTAAATGTGAGCAATATTATATATAAAGTAGATATGGCAGAAATAATTCTAACATGTATTTATTATTTATTCATGCCATTTCAGATTGAAGGGTAAAACGAGAAATGCGAGAGTGTTGTTTACCTAGTGATTTCGGGGGCTGACGCGTGAGTCAGTTTATAACAAGAATTAAGCATTACTGTTCACATTATCCCCTAGGACAATATTGAGCAATTGTTAAAATACACGCAAGGTAAACACGACACGAACATATAAAAAATATTAACAAAGCACATACAAGGTGTGAGGGTTTTTTTTATCTAGCCGATGAATTGGTTGATCAAGCAAATTATGAGTCCCGCCTTTACAAACTTCTATTCCGGTATTGACTGTGTATATATGAGTTTATTCGTAATAAACACAGGTAGTTGCGCCAAAACACCTCCCCTGAAAGACAATTAATGCGAAACGAACATTAGTATTGATGAGTTGTCTAAAAAACACTTTTTAAAAAGAATTAACGGTTATCTCGACTTCTTCTTTTGACCTGGAGAAAACCTTTTCGTTCTACATGCTTATCACAACTTATCAAGAACCGGAAGCCCCTCGGGGATAAAAGTTATTGCATGTACAGTAATCAATAGGATAATATCTTAGTAATCGTTAGTAATGGAGATTTGATTAAGTGTCGTACTTACTGGGCTGGTTTATCAGGACTTTGTTATATTGGACATAAAACATCCAAGTTGTAGTCAGGTGGCAAACAGGCAAACGGAAGAGAGTTTAACAGACGTGCACATCTAAGAAAGAAGCTTTGCTCATGGAATCTATGTTTGATTTAGACACATATAAAGAGTGGGGAAAATTATTGAAAGATGGTTTAAGCTAGATGGGTATTTTATTATATATTGGCGAGGGGGGCCAGAGATTAAAGCCCAGATGAGCACTTGCAATGGAAATAGCGATTAAACACAGACAGGCTCACAACGTCGCTCCTGTGGGAGAGAGGTTGCAAGGAAGAGAAAAGGGCATCATCCACTAGGCCCCGACCCCTATTCTGTACTCCGTCAAAACAGGATAGGTTGTTTTTGCAGCACCTGCGCACATGTGGCAGCAGTACTCCATCCTTGGACGTACTTTGCTTTTATATAGGCAGAGAATTTCATCAGCAATGAGACATCTTCTGGAGCGGTAGAAGGATCACAACATTTGTCCAGCGACCTTGGCAACATACTTGATGTACGTTTTTCATTTCAGATCTGGAGTAAAGGTCAATGCTAGAAGCTTGTCAAAACATGGACGCTCCCCAAGACGAGAACTATCCATTTTCATTAATGCCAGATTGTGATCAGAGCGTTGATGATATACAGATAGGAGCTTGGTTTTAAATGCATTAAAAGACACCGGACAACTCTTTCCCCACTGTACCACGAGCTCAAGTCCAGAGAAGAGAGAATTAGAAAGAACTTTGTCATTTACGGTCTTTGATGTGTTTCTATAGATGGTCGTGTAATCAGCATATATGTCAACAAATGGTTTATGTGTTTTGGGAGATCATTGATGTATATGGACCGCTGAGGGACTCCAGTATTAACACTTTGGGCTTCTGATTTCTACCTATCAGATTGAAACGATTTAATAATTGAGAAACCATTTGCACACTGTTCTTATGTTCAGCAGTCTCCAATTTGTGTAATAGAAAACGAATATTTATGAATGGTCAGATCAATGCTGGGAGCCTATATTAAATGAGTATTTGTATTATCTGTGGTAAGCTACACATATTGTAGATTATTTTAGCTTATGAAAAATTTACAATCGTATTGCATATAGAATCTAATGACGATTCAGTATTATTCATTGTTGACGCATTATATTTAACAGCTTTGTTTTTCTGAACACGCTGTTTCTATACACAAAAAGTTTTGTAGTCGATTTTGCATTTTATCGTTATTGCGCTCGGACAATTGTTTTTGTTTTTGTTGTTATATTTAAAATTTCATTTAATCTAATAATGCTGCTTGAAGCGAGTCTAAAATTAACGGTTGGAACATATCCTGTTCTTCATATCGAATATGTGTTTGGTAGGTTATTTAGGACAATGGGGAAGTATGGAAGCAGTACTTTTCCAATAATTATGCACTATAAATCTGTTAGAAAAAGTTGTAAATAGAGGTATTACATTGATTGAGATCGTCGGACTGACTTCCTCATCTTGGTTGTTATAGTCACAACATTTCGGCCGTTTTACCCTCCAGCCTTCATCAGGTATTGTGTATCGAACTGGGGAACCATTTGTCTGGAGTCTCGAACCCAACACTTTATTATTATTACGGGGGTACCATGTTCGGACTCCAGCTAAGCTTTGGTACATAGTTGCTGATTCTCTGTTTTGAATGTTACTTTTCACTGCCTTCGTTCAGGATTGAACTCAGCACCTTTGGGAAACTGTAAGCTTTGTAACAACGTCCAGGACCACTCACCCATATGTCACTAGGACATAGTAACATATGGCCGAGTGGTACTAGACGTTGTATCAAAGCCGTAGTTGGTACACTAGGAGTAGTATTACGTCTTCTTTAAGAATAATTGGGAAATACAAATCCCGATGTTTTAGGCGCTCTTCAGACCTCTGTAATTGTAGATACCGTCAATATCCTTAGGAAAACACTAGATCTTTGAAGCTTCTGGTTTGAAGCCAGGATTAAGGGAAACCCTCCGGAAATGAATCCCATCCTTTTCCAGAGAGACGTTGATAAACGAAATCAGAATTATTATTGTTATTAAGATTTTAAATAAGTGATCGACATGGCTAGAACGGAAGTTAAAATCGGTAAGAGTAATTGATAAAGGGAAAAATAAAATAAGTAAATTAAAAAAAACAGAGAAATAGAGGTAATAAAACAAAAAGAAAGATTACTTTAAAATTTTACATCCAGTTTTGAATATATTCTTTTTTGTTTTCGTAACGCTGTGATATATTTATGATGATAGTTATATTAAAGTTTTTTTTTTTATTTGAATCACTTTTCCTTAAGAAACATATTAAGATTAGTAATATATCAACAAATTCAGAATTAAAATATGTTTTAAAAGTTAAAAAAAACTGTACATGTTATCCGAATGTCATGAAAAATTATGTTACAGTTTGAGTGAGAATTTAGCAAGCTGCAATTACGTTGATACTTTCTGTAAAGGGCGTTACCTGATATAAAAAGGGAAATTGTGAATCAATACATATTTAATAAATAGGGCTTGCTTGATTAATTCACAAGCAATTGATGCTTAGTTTTTTTTTTATGGTGATAGAAAACTATTGATTGGAGTTTATTCTTAGTCGATCAACCATTGTGTGTCTATGACTCACTGCAGGCAGATGTTGCAATCGTAGATTCGTCACGGCATAAATAGCACATCGATTCCTGTGTAATAGATATGTAAACAAGCTCGGTCTGTTTGATGTATGATAGAGTAAAATGGGTAGATAAATTAAACTCATAAATCAAATAGTATAACTTTATTATAACGACACATATAGTTATTAAAATTTCGTATTAATAATAAATAGATGTTTATTAAATAATATTTTATTTTAGATAGTAACAGCTTTTATCATAAGCAAATTATAATATTTGTAACAGTAAAACTAAAAGTATTTATAAATATAAATATATTATATGTTAGGGGTGATATGAAAACAAGGAACATTTGGGCTCCAGGACGTATTCTTCTATACTTAACACCAGTCATAATCGTTTTTGCCAAAATAGAAGAGCCTAAATCGTAATCTCCACGCAAGCACCGTGATCTCCATCGCCACAGTGAAGTCGACACCGCAATCATCTAACTTTGCTTACACCAATTCCATTGTTTTGCAATCGTTCAACAATCCCAGTGTATGATGAAATTTTCTCCTGCATAGAGGACGTTTGAGTCATTTTATACTTCTGCCGAGCCTCTATAGTACATAAACATTATTAGACGGTCACACAGTTAATAAATGCAAATAAGAGATTAAAGAGTAGTGGGGATCAAAAATTAAAATGAGATTAAATTTCCTCGTCTCAAACAAATAATACAAAAGAAGAATGAGAATGAACCGAACGACACCTCCTTCTGATTTAAATATAAGATATCACCTTGTATTTTTTTAGAGACGCATGAATGTGGGATATATCCGCTGGATCTTGGAAGCTCTGGTGAGAGAAAAGAAAAATCACAATAATATCGGGTTATTAGATAGAATTTAGGCGCAATTCAGGTTTTGTTGCGCAAAAAGTGTTTAGTTAGTAAAGGGTGATATTTCTTAATCCTCGTCGAAGTTTCAAGAATACAAGCAAGGAAATCCGAGTGAATCCGTATGAGAGGAAAAAAGGTATATCTTGATAGTTAAAGCCAACCAAGAATATTGGTTATGAGCTTTGGTATGTTCCATATAAGATAGTTATAGAATAAAAAAACAAAGTCATAGTTGATAAGACTAACCATGCGGAAAGAGACGATCAGGACACTTTTGGGATGAAGGAAGTCGTCAATTTGGAGGGAGGTGGAAACCTTATCTGCAGCATATGGGTGGCTGGAAAGTAGCTGATGTGAATCAGAGGTAAAGACCCTACACCCAAAATGTAAATGCCAAGAAGATCAGAAAGGTTCTGATCTTATAAAAATATAATACTGGTGAAGTCGGCCGAGGGCGGCTGACTAAAAGATTTTTTTTTTTTTTGATAAAAACACATGATGGGCTTATTTCTTCTCCCAACCAGTCGTGGTTTTCATCACCAAGAATTCAAAGCTTCACATATTAAGTTTACAAGTGACCATCTCGCTAATAGTCGTACGAATTCCAAACTGCAGACTATCGTCGGTCAACGTCAGACTCTCAATGAGTTTCTTCCAGTTTCTCCTAAATCTGTAACACTATCTCGAACTTCCCATTCTTCCATGACGTCATACACATGTTAAAACATGTGTCTTCTTTCACGTGTCCAAACTTTTTCCTTTGTTTACAAAAGGAATTTTAACCTATACTCAGTAACCTATATTTTCAATATGTTAAAAACATGCTTATTAAATTATCTTGTAGCTGCATTCTTTCAATTGAATTTTAATAACACAATTGACAGTGCACATTCTTTTCTTTAAACCATTTTATCTCAAAGCTTTCATTTTTCTAATTCTCAAACGTAATCTATTTCTTAACCTTAATTACGAAGTTCGAATTTCGCCAATTGCTATTTCATTTTCATTTTAACTAAAATCTCTCCATTTTTATACTTACATGAAAAAGGGGCATCCCTTATCCTGTAACATCTCTCTCTCTCTTTATATTATATATATATATATATATATATATATATATATATATATATATAATAAATAAGATAATATATTGAAATTAAAAGTTTAGTAATAATTGTGTCCGTATTTAAAAACTGTAAATGTAATAAGACATTAACATCTTATGAGATTTTCTTAATCATTAAATCCAGTTTTATATATTTGAAATTATATAATATATATATATATATATACATACATATATGTATATATAATATATAGAGTATACATTAATATATATACATATTATATATATATATATATATATATTTACGCGTGCGTGTGTATACATATATATATATATATACACACACCTCTTTATGTATACATGTATATATATATATGATGCATATATATACACATGTATGCATGAAGAGGAGTTATTTCTTCATCTAACATTAATTTTTAAAGCCAAGTTTTCTATGAAAATTTTTACACATATACTTCATAACATATACCTACATAAATATGCAAACAATTTCAGTATTTCATAGTTTTCAAAACTACATACACGTATTTATGAATTTATGATGTGATTTATTCATTAATCGGGATTATTGTATTACCTTATTTTATTCTTTTATAAATATATTCTACGATGCACATAACTGCGGGCAATCTTAGATTTAGAACTGCAGGCATATCGACATGTTTATATATATATATATATATATTATATATATATATATATATATATATATACATGTGTGTGTGTGTGTGTATATAATAAAAATTTAGAGATGATAATTAAAGCACATAATAAAAAATACTAAATAAAAACAATTTAAACAACAACAAAATAAGCAATACAAAGTAGACACAATGACAAAAAATAAAACTAACACTAGGAGAAATAAATTAATAATAATAATCATAGTAATACTACTACTACTACTACTACTACTAATAATAATAATAATAATAATAATAATAATAATAATAATAATAAAAATTACAACAACAAACAAACCCCGGACAAGAACAACCATACAATAAAAAATACTAATAACCGACAAGATAAATACAAACTGTAGACACCGCACACTTTGCCCAGTTCAACATAAATGTCTAACAAAAAGCGTAGTTTATCAGTCAACAATATTTGCGAAAGAAAACCAGAATAACACGATATACTACGTAGGCATTACTTCCTTATATTTCAACCCCCCGATACTATGATTAAAAAAGTACATTCAACAATAAAAAACACACCGTATAAAACAACGCTAGTGAAAAAAATACTGGGAATTCAAAGAAAGCGGACAATCGCCGGTAGTCGAATGGAAAATAATAAGACAAGCTACAACATGTAGGCATTTAGACGGCCCATGTAAATTATGCCTTCATGAAAAATTAGCTACCCCGTACTTAAAAGACCCCCAAAATCTATTAAACTGTTCACAAAATAAAATTTACTCAAGGATAGCGATACAAAATAGTTTTAAAACTAACAAAAACAATAGAAAATAAACAAATAAATAAATTAAATAAACATGAATATACATAAACGATCACATATATTTATATATATATATGTATATATATGTATGTATATATATGTGCATATATTGTGTGTATGTACACACACGTATATATATATATATATATATATATATATATATATATATATATATATATATATATATATATATATATATAAAGAAAAAAATGTTTGCCTTGAACAACTAAACTAGTTTTAAAACATATCCTTTGTTCGATAAAATGCATGCCCATTGGCTGATAGGAAGGGCCGCGGGACATACTAAAAAACTGATTGGCTAACTACAACCCTCAACAGAAGAGGACCATATAAAAACAATAAACATCCACGGAATTCGCGCATAAGCCTGACGAATCCTAGAATTGATCAAACGCCGAATATTCAGTGTAGCTTAATAACTATATATATTTTATAAATTACATAATATATATATATATATATATATATATATATATATATATATATATATATATATATAATATATATATTGTTGCCGTGTGTGTATAATATATTATTTACGGATATATATATATATATATATATATAATATATATATCATCTACTATATATAATATTTTTGTTCATTTTTCTCAAACTTTTTCTTCTAGGAGATGGGACATCCAACCAGATGTCTGACATTTACCCCTATTTTAGTAAGTCCAACCAAGAGGTCTTTTCAAGATTCTAGCCGTCCCTTTCAGTGCAATCGTTTGTATTTTACTTGCATTTTGTTCACCGGGTATGCTTGCTATGCACTTTTTAAAGTTCTTTTTCATAAGCCCAGTTGCTCCTATGATGACTGGTATAATTGAAACGTCTTTTAATTTCCAATTTCGTTTCATATCATACATAAGTCCTTGGTACTTTGTTATCTTTTCCCTCTCAGCTCTGTTAAGCCCTGTATCATTGGGTACACTGACCTCTGTTACGCTCGTTTTTTGTTTGCTCTGTCCCAAATCACTATATCTGGTTAAACAGCTGCGTTTTCTAGATATGTAGCATATGGATATGGATATACATATGTATTCATATGTATGTACATAATATATGCATATATATACATATATATATATATATATATATATATATATATATATAAAGAGTATCATAATTAATTTGTATCCGTGTGTACGTAAGTTCTCTACGAACTCCTTACTAGATGTAAGATAGTAGGGTTCTAAAACGTGATATATATATAATTGTACTCGAGTCTTTGCAACACGTTTAATGTTTTTAATATAAAACAGGAGAGACGATAAAAGTTGAATGAAGTAGGCATTTGCAGGAATTATATTGTATGTACACATTTTAAGTCTGATTTGTTTTATGTTTAGTTTTATTTTTCAATCTGGCTGTAGGTCAAACGGGTACGACAAAGTGTAGAAATCAAAATAATAACTAAGACTAGAGCGCAGAAAAATTTTGTTTTACTGCGGCTGTGGCCACCGCATTATATTTTTTTTTTAACTTTTACAAACGTATATACCTATATTTATATATTTATGCATATATATGCATACATACATATAACTTTATATATATATATATATATATATATATATATATATATATATATATATATATATAATATATATATAAAGAGCAGTATAATAATCTATGGAAAATTAGTTTTATTAGAAACATGTAAAATCTGCGTTAATAAAAACATAATAAGTCATGTTTTAATATATATTTCTTTATACACATGGAATTGACATTGATAAACTGTGGTATTTCTATTTTAAATCGTTTAAACGCATTTCTTAATATAATGTATATTGTGTTACAAGAGCGTCAATTTAAATGGGATTAATTTATCAGTTCATAGTACATTACTTGCGTTTATTAATTACACAGTTATTTTTATGGTTTATTATTAGATGGCCGGGTTTATTTTTATATAACGCTGCATTCAGTTCGAATGTATATATATATATTATATATATATATATATATATATATATATATATATATATATATATATATATGTATATATATATATATATACATATATGTATATATATATGTATATATAGTGTATATATATATATATATATATGTTATGCCTTTTGCAAACATGCGTATAAATAGCATTAAAAAGGTGTATATTTTGTATATATCTATATCTACTTGTATATATATTCCTCGATTTCTGCATGTATATATATATATATATATACATACACACATATATATATATATATATATATATATATATATATATATATATATATATATATATATATGGTGCTGACTTAATCCCTGTGTGTCTGAAAAGTCTCTGCGAAACTCGGAAACTCGTCACAATTAAAACTTGATGTATAATTATGTGAACATTTCAGATTTAGATCTAGAACTTTATATGTAGACTTTAGCGGGAAGATGTTGCTGCCCACTAGTCAAATTAAAAAAAAAATACTTGTACTGCGTATAGCGAATAAACCATTGCAGATGTTTCAATTAAATATTCATAACTTTACATACTTTGATTGTAAAACTTAAATATTTATCTCTCAATAGCCCAGAAATAAAACACTTAACGGTCGGTGATTTTTTTTTAGTCTGATTATCCAGCATGGCACAGAAGGCTTAACATTTTAAAATTAAAGATTTTTTTAAAAAATATGTTCAAAATTCTTTCGACAAAACATTCGTTTGCTATTGGTCGAAATGTATTATATTCTGATTTTTGGGTAAATACATCGAAATTTTCCAATTCTGTAAGAATGATAATATAATGTGCTTCATTAGCGTGACATTATCAGTTAATTTTCATCGTAAGACTTTATTAGTCATAAATTCGTGTATAGAAATATTCCTTCTTAATCTGAAAATATATTACTAAATTCTCCGATTTTACTCGTAGCTGCTTCTTTAAACATTAACAAATATTCATCTGAAATACAGCGTTGCGAAGGCAAAACTTTCTGTGTTGTTTATTACGAGACATCCTTTATAAGAAACATATGTACATTTTTAACCATTGTCATCATGTAGGAGACTTATGTTTTTACATTCTGCTATATAACTAACTTTACGGTTTCGAACTATTAACTTGTCGTAGTCTATATAAATTCTTAGAATAAAGCTGAAACTATCTTATTCAACACGCAGGTGTAAGCACCATATAAGCAAATTATATGTGTATATGCCCACACTTTTTCCAATGATTTATAATTGTAAAGTTACGTAAACTATTTTTCTGTGTAGATTAGACATAATTCCACAGTCTATGTACGAGTTCAGTTCTTAGAAATTGTCTTACATATATATCTAAATATCTATATATTTATATATATATATATATATATATATATATATATGTATATATATGTGTGTGTGTGCGTGCGTGTGTGTGTGTGTGTGTGTGTATAAAAGGCAAACGCATTCGAAAGTTTCCGTAAGCCCAACAAAGGATTTTTTCGGGGGGTTCTCCGGGGATTTTACTATCGCTTAGAACTTCTTATATACCGTGTAGTTCATAATATGTACGAATTGCGAACGTGCGTCGCGGCTAGATTTATTTACATCGAATCTTACACAATGCTTGCGATTTCGGCTTCTGACTTGCTGATTCGGCTTTTTTCGTATAAAAGCGAAACTGATGTGAAACTAATGAGCAGTTCGACGCTAGTTCTGAGATCAAAGTGTAGTATATTTTCTTACAGCATACACGCTTTCATGTTAGAAATCTGAGAAACGACCACCCACTTGACCCCTTGCTAATCAAGTTTAAGAACTTTCTGTGCATTAAGAACCGACGCACGTTTTTGGTGATATGGTCCTTAAAACGTTGTTTTTTCTCCTTTGTTTTTTATACCCATCTCGGTCCATTAACTGTGTTTTCCTCTTTTTCCAGATAGTAAAATGCTTGGTGGAGACTTAAGCAACCGGCTAGTCTTTTTGGCCGAAGGCCCGTCTAGTTCGAAATCGGCGGGTATCCGCTAAGTGCTGGTGCGCCAAATGGAGAGGGGACGCTCTCAACGCTTGGCCCGGAGTCGGTAAATCTCCGTGGCATCCCACTCTCCATGTCGAAGGGTACAACACCCGGTGGTACCCCAACGTCCGTGTCCGTGTCCCTGTCGGGGTTACCACGCACTGTGGTACGCCAGTGACATGTCATCCGTGCCCTTGTACATGTCGGGGTTTCCACACCCGGTGGTATCCCAGTGTCCGTGTCGTACCTGCCCGACGCCGTTTTGGGAGGTACCACACACGTTGTACCCCACTATCCGTGTCTATGTCGGGAGGTACCAAACCACGTGATACTCTAGTGTTGTCCGTCGAGGCCCCAGTCTCAACACGAGTGAGGAGATGTCTTTCCGACGACCCTAGAAGACATCCCAACAGGTCCTGATCGTAGACAGATTGGAGCAGAAGAAGGCCTGAAAGAAATGAGTCGAACAATCCTCAGGTGCCACCGCAAACGTATGGACATTTGCCAAGGCATTAGGCTCCAGGTCAGGAAATACCGAAGACAGGACCAGATCCCTCACAAATAGTTTTAACAAATATGCCGACATAATAAGGAAAGTTCTCTCCATGAAGCAGCTAGTGATAGTAGATGGGTGCTCGCCAGGAGGGGGGTTCAACTAAAAGAGTCGACGAATGGCAGGCCTTGGTAAAGGATTCTCCCATTCCAGAGGCACAGAGGACACACAAGGGGAATAACTTGGAGAGAGCCGAAACACCCAAAGAAGTCAAGACACCAGGAAGCTGAGAACTCCAACAGAACAAGTCCACACATCACTACAAAGAGCTACTCCAGACCAAGTAAGCATCCTATGTACAAGGTGGAGTCATGAAGGTCCTTCCAGGGACCGCGATAAAATAAAGGAGAGGTATGTCTCACTGATCACTCTCGACACCAAGAACAAAAGACTAACCGGTGTACACAAAGGACAGACTGGTTGAGTTGCTCGGAGACCTTAATATACCGGCACAATATGCCGGTAGGAGGAGCTACGCCATAGGGGATCTCCTTTTGGAAACAAAAAGGGGGGCCGAGAAACAGGCAGGGAGAGGCATTACATGGTAGACAGTAAGATGGAAGCCCGAGTACCATTTGTAACAAAGAACAATAGTGACAATCCTGGGGTCGCCTGCTTTCTGCTTATATTTAATTTTCTAAATTTTTCTTTTGTGTGTATTTTTATATATTGTTTTTTTCTCATGAACAGAAAGGGTTCGTGTTTTTTTTCTGTGTTCTAACATATTCAACTAACAACTAACATCAGGTTCAGGCCACCAAACGTATATATGCTTTGTTGTAACCAACTCGACATATGTGACGTTCTTATGAAGAGGTGTGTTTTCTAACGGGACATATATGAGTATACGGTAATCTTGCATACTTTGACACAGGTTCTCTTTATTTGCCGTAACGCATGAATCTTGTGAGACCGGCAATCATCGGTTAAAGCCGAGCGTGATTTCATACGCAGACTTATTTGAGAAAAAAAAAACAACTGTAAAGAACAAAAACAATACAAATGCAAATAATCAAAAAGAACAAAAATGTACATTTAAAGTGATAAAATTTTTACTCCTTTCCTTTTAATTAAGTTAGTTTTTTTTTACAAAATATTTACCCAAATTTATTTTCGTCGTCTTTAAAAGAAAAGATGAAAGTTTTACATTTTTACTGTAAATTTTAAAGTGTAAGTACAAGTTTCTTTTATTATGTTTTTTTCAAATATTTCTTTTATCAGTCAAGTGATTTTTAGGGGGTGATAGTATTTTCCACCGAAATTATATATATATATGTATATATATATATGTGTGTGTGTGTGTATGTCTGTGTGTGTGTATGTATATGTATATATTTACAGAAAACAGCTACCACTATGTTCACATAAAGATTGAGTTGTTAGAGCTAAGCAAAGAACAGTGTTTTGTTTTTTTTTTAATTATATTTTGATTTCATTTTATTCTTTTACGGTTTTTCATTCAAGGCAGAGGGACTTTCTCTATTTTTTTTACATTCTTCAACTGAGGAAAAACTATTGATGAAAAAGGTGGAGGGTGATGTGGTTAAAAGGAAACGGACGGAAGCTACCCAAACTCAGTAGCTTTCGTTAACGTTATTTAAGATATAGAACAGTATCGTTTTTGAATTTTTTCTCTACACTATTTCAAGTAAACATGTACTCAGCAGCTCCCGGTCGGTCCCGCATTCTTGCATGTGTCGCTGCGTTGCTTCTTTCTCACATCCTCTTGTTGTTACCTTTGTCTCGGGATCTACGAAACTCATACTTAAGATTTACTCTCAGGTGGCTGATGGAAACCTTCTCATCCTACTTGGTAATAGGCCTTTCCAACAGTCGGATATACGACTGTAGTCCATGGCACAAATATTTGGTCATTATTGGAAGGAGGGTATTAATGTTGCGATTTGTAAGGCTACAGAAAACCCTTCTGTTGATGATGTAAATAAAAAAAAGTCAATTTACCGTTTATTATTCACCCACACACCCACACACACACACCCACACACACACACACACACACACACACACACACACACACACACACACACATATATATATATATATATATATATATATATATATATATATTTATATATATACACTGGGTTGCCCGGGGTTGCCAGGGTGTTTGTAGGTGTGCGTTGAGCAAAAAAAAGAAAGGACAAATCTGTAGTAGCCAGGCAGGTTAGAACCCGTGAGGCAAAGGCGGAAAAAGGGTGGGTGTGTCTGTAAGGATGTTGGGGACAACAGAAAGAAAAATTAAGAGCGCAAAAAAAGAAAAGGTGGTAGTAGCCAGTCAGGCTCGAACCCGTACCGCTAAGGAGGAATATA
Source organism: Euprymna scolopes (assembly GCF_053919585.1). Classification (NCBI taxonomy): domain Eukaryota; kingdom Metazoa; phylum Mollusca; class Cephalopoda; order Sepiida; family Sepiolidae; genus Euprymna; species Euprymna scolopes. Next base: position 19,245 of record NW_027633433.1, read on the forward strand.
AAGTGAAAAAAAAAATTAGGTGACACGTTAGCTGTTGCGCCGATCCCAAAAACGGAAGAGATGTGGATTAAAGTTAAGGCTAAACATTCCAGAAGACGCGACGACTTTCGAAAACATTGGTGAAAGAAGTGACCCGTCTCTGTAGAAACGTTCCCAGTTGTGTGTGAAGGAATTAATATTTTTGCCCAATTTTTTGATATTCCTCGTCCGAGCGTGCAAGCTTTAGAATTATGCAGATATCCTGAAATCCGTCGCCTTTATAGAAACTCATTACACGATATACAAATATACATTACATGCATACACATATGCATACATTGAAACAGACAGGTGAGATGTATATTATGTATATATATATATATATATATATATATATATATATATATATATATATATAGAGAGAGAGAGAGAGAGAGAGAGAGAGAGAGACTGACGTATATAACAGAGTAAAGAACTACTATTGTCCTCACATTCTTTAATAGTAATTTATTTAACGGCACGTTACTACTCTAGAGTCGTATGTGAGTGTCTATCAAAAATAATGTATGTACGATGCCGACATACTTGTGTGCTTCTCGCAGCTTATTAGAAATTCATCAAACATACTTCAGGAAGCGGAAGCTGCTGTAACAAAAAAGAATGAAGACAGTGACTCAAGACGATATGTGTTTATATATGCTGTATTCACTTACGGGAATTTACTTAGCCGAAAAGAGGGTGACTGGCGATTTTTGCTTGTGAGTTCTCTGACTCTATGTGTAGACCTATTTGTAGACTGTCACCTCTCTCATTTAGAGAACCTCTTAACCCATCTTGCTTGTTCACTAATCAGGCTCCAACGTGCCTAAATCAAAATCGAATCCAACCAACTGATACGTCACCTTTTATCACGGCTTCTTACTTCCGGTGCAACAGACCAATCAGTAAACTTGACACCTGTCAAAACATGCCACAATTCAATTAGCTTTTGTTAACTCCGCTAAGTAGATTAATAATTATATATACTGACAGGGAGACATACACATAGATAGATAGATAGATAGATAGATAGATAGGAACAAGGTAAAAGTAAAATGGGGTTCTTCTTCCTCGCTATTATCTAAGAAAGAGTGTTTCAAAAAAGCAATGTTTTAAACAATGGAAAAGCGGCAACAATGTTGATTATGAAAACTACATTCTACACATATGCAAACATGTTTCAGTGACCATTCTTCTAGGGAAAACCACGTCATCAAGTCAAGTATATCTCACATAATGAATGTTGGTTCTGTTTTTGTTTAAATAACTAAACAATACTACCAATAATATATATGCATATACATATATATTAATATGTGTGTGTATTTGTGTATTTATGTGTGAGTCTGTGAGTGTATCGACATGTTTATATATAAAAAATATGCATATATATATATGTATATATGCACATATCTATACATATATATATATATACACATGCATAGTACCAACACAATACATATGTACATCTTTGTATATGTTCGTATATATATATACATATATATACATATATATATATATATACATATATATATATATACACATATCGATATTTGTATTTGTATGTCTATACTTATATATCTTTATTCTTCGTTACTTGTGTACATATATATGGGAGTATATATATATAAATAAATATATATATATATATATATATATATATATATATTATGTATAAACATATCTTTCTATATATATTTAGATAAGATTATATAGACACAAATATTTATATCCATATTTCCATATATTTTACGCTTTCGCGTATTTATGTATAAATATATTGCCTATCTACTCGTTTATACATATTTATCTTCATACCTACCAATCTTACACGTTATATATGTATACATATATATATATATATATATACATATATATATATATGTGTGTGTGTGTGTGTGTGTGTGGGTGTGTGTGTGTGTGTGTGCAAGTATATACATGGCTTTGTAAACAAAAGGAATTGAATAGGAAAAGTTAACTCTCTGCCTGCGGAGGAAATGAGGGGTATTTTTTATTATACCTTTTAGCATATTGACAAGTTTTAATTTGTAATAGAAAGTGCAAATTATATACACAAAATTGAGGTGTGTTTAGAAAATATGGGCAATCGTGTGCTATTTGTGTAACAAATGATAATTATTCCCAGTAAAATAGAGTTCCAAGTCTCTCTGATTAAAAGTAAAAAAAGCCATCCGTCAAACTCTTGTATTTTTCTCTATTTCATTGTGTCGATTGATTTTCCTGGCTATCTATCTTTTTATATACAGTTCTCCCCAAAAAACAAAGGCTGTAACTGTATTTTTTCAGAAACCGCAAATCCAAGCCAAGGTAAATATAAACGTTTAAACATCTAATACCTTACTTGTCTTTTACTCCTCTATCATTTTCTCTGTTCATATTAAACTTTTTATTGATGTATCGTAGTGCTCACCCCAATTAAAAAAAAGCTCTCAAATCGAAGAGGCAAAAAGAAACAGCGTTTAATGGAAAACAATTATTTAAATGTAACTTTATTACATTAATGTAACACAAATACAACAGGAACACACTGATATACTCATTAGTTTCTTCTGTAACTATTCTATTATTTGACAGCTTGTAAGTTTCGTGCATACTCCTGATTTAGTCTAATCGGCAATTTTAGTAAAAGCCCATCTCACTTATCTTAAATTTTTGCTCCAAGATCTCCCACAATTGAAATTTTATCGTATGGTACCTGTTGCTTGATATAATGTCGCATGTTACCGATAAGATTTGCGCCTGGAGATAATGACGATCAATATGAATATGGATTACCATCCCGTCCAGGGAACTTCTTGAGATGTTCAGCTTGGTCAATGGGAGCAACGTCTTGCATGAAGACGGATGTATTACCCAATTTCCCACTTAGTACAGTACAAAATGCTCAGTAAACATATCAATGTACTTGGGCGAATTAATTCAATCTATATATCGACTCATAGTTCCCGGACATTGGTACTAATAACACCCAACACCAAAACTGAATCATCACAATTTGCAGCATTGAAAATGTGCGCCTAGGACAAATCTTTTGCCCTTCCCTCGACGGGCGTTCTGCCTATCATCACTACCTAGCCTATTGAACTTGCTGATAGAAATAATTGTCTTGCCTCTTGGAACACAAAATCGCAAATTAAATTTCTTCAATCTTTTCTTAACTATAGCCAGAGCACCCTTTTTTTACAAGATTACACTGTTGTATGTGAGCACAACCATATTTAGGGGCATCACATGTCGGTGATTTGATGCATTTGAGCAGTGATTTGTACTGTTTTCTCAACACATTTCAATCTGCGACCGGTTTTTTATTGGATAATTCAAGAAGATAAAGATAAACCAGCTGCTGACGATCGGTAAGAAGATATTTGGCCTAAATGTTACGTTGTATTACTTCGGCACATCAACAATTCCGATTAGAGATGCAGAACGTTTATATTTTAAGCTTGTTATTAGTTCATTTGTTGCTTCGGAGTTTTTTTTTCCTTCTCGATTTGGAGGTATTTTTTTTTAATTTGATGTGCCCTCCAGGATAATTCAATTAAAAGTAAGAAATACAGAATTACATTTTTATAGGAATAAAATGCTTATCAAATGATATGTATGTTGTTTATACAGTTACATTCGATTTTGCCTAAATTTGCGATTTTTCAAAAAATGATAAGCGCGTTGTTTTGGTGGCACTATATATATATATATATATATATATATATATATATATATATATATATATGCGTGTGTGTGTGTGTGTGTGTCTGTGTGTGTGTTCATGAATACATATATGTGCGTTTGTAAATGTGTACGTGGGTGTCCTTGGATTAGCTAATACATCAATATATTCGGATGGCTGAATGGAAGATTTCATATTCCGTTAGTCACGCATTTCACTCTCTTTTCACGTTCACACAGTTCGATTACATAGATTATTTGTATAAAAGATAAAGGGTTCGGTTGCATATTCATATTCTTTGACATCTCGATTTGAACCTATATGCGTATATTATGGAGATACGAAATGCACATATTTTATTTATTGATCCTAACTTTTCATCCACTCGCTGATTGTTGATTCTGCATCAAATTATTGCATCTATATTTTTGTACTAGGTACTACAAATAGCGAACTTTATAGTGTAATCATCTCTACTGCATTTAGTTAGAATAAATAGAACAATTCATCGATTGGGAGTGGGGTATCCACTTAATTTTAACATGGATTTATTACATACAATATCGGGAAAACAATACTTAAGCTTTATTGTGGGTTGCGAAGAGAACAAAGAGTATAATATTTAAATGTCATTATGTGCAAAAAAAATAATATAAAATAGACTAAATACTTTTCGATAAAAATAGAAAGTACTCAATAACTTGTAAGATTGCTAGTCAGACATGAGGCAGTACCACTTGGTTAAACATTAGCAATGGGCTTTATACGATGTTAATCGGAAATAATATGGATAAACAAGATTTTTAAGCACGTGGAAAATGTGAAATCTTTATAGTACTTTGACAAATGCGACTGCTTCATGGCAAAATGCTGATCAACAGGAGGTCACAGCGGTCTAGTTGTTTGTGATACAAGCTGATGATCTCTGTGTCTCCTGTTTCTTCAAGTTAAAATCATTTGTACTTTGGTGTTTCCAACCATTTTCTGATAACTCCAGTAAGCCCTGGCGTATTTCCAGAATATATTGTGACTAACATTATTGGGGAAACGAATGGAAATGGCTTCATAAGATATGATGATGTTAATTACGGTGAAATATGTTAATATCTGTGTTCTATTTTTGCATTCAATGTTAATGCATAATAATATACATACTGAAATAAAGCCACCCCGTTTTAGTAGTTACTGAGATAAAGTGAATAAGACAGGTATAAAAACAGACTAAGGAACAACAGCAATAATACCAAGCAACAAAAACAACAACAAAAACAACAACAATAATAATAATAATAATAATAATAATAATAATAATAATAATAATAATAATAAAACTGGCAGAACCTCTTAAAATTACACGGAAGTTGAAATATTAACATAATTTTTAAATAACCCCACAAACACCACACACCAGTAAGAAAAATCTAATAACATAACGAAACAATTACTACAGGTAGGACCATGTACCATTAAAGACTTAACTAAATCATTTCAAGATTTGACTTGTTTTCACATAACACCTGAAATGCGTTAGAGTTTTTACTGATTTCAGTAGTAGATAATAATGTTTTGACCTGAAATGCATAGATTTTACATACCCCTAGTCAATAAAAAAACACTAGATGATTTTACTCCATTCGACATGACATTAAGTAGATAATAGTGTTTTCACCAGAAATGCGCAGTTTTATATGATTATTTATCAACAATAGCACCATGTGATTTTAAATATTTCGACGCGATGTGGCAATAATGTTATCTGCCTGAAAGGCTTTAGGATTTTTTTTTTATTAATTTTAACATGGCATGTAATAATTTCTATTAGCTTAAATAAGTTTAACCTAAAAAAATATGGAAGTAAATATTTATTATGAGACCTTTATGGATGTCACACAATAAATGGCAGTCGTTGAGAAACATTGACCACCCTTTTCTCTTTTGTCACGTTAATCTAATCGGGTCGAAATAATGTTGATGGTCACATGTACGTATTCGATTTAATAGAACCTTGTAATTGAAAACTAATCCAACACGATAACATTCTTTTTTTCTGTTTTATTTTTTAATGTGAAAAATAAGTTTGTAATCGATGAGATTAACCTGAATAAAGAAAAAAATAATAATAAATTGTGAAATTTAAAGGTGCAGGTGAATTACATAAACACCTCTCCCCCCAAAAATATAAATTTAATTTTTAATTTTTACCTATCAGGCTATAACATAAAAGAACCATAATCACTGTCATGTTACTATGTTAGCTATATATTAACAACGTAATCGGTATTTAAGAGGGGCACTTTTTAAATAAACAGAATTACAGCTTTTTTTAAAAAACTTAAACCATTTATTTTGCCTTAAACAATACATACGGGACTTTTTTAAAAGTCAGAAAACATAAACATTTCTCTTCTAATATTTAAAAATACATACATTAACTATTTTTAAATTTAATAAAATAAACATAACATTTTATCATTTGTTATTTTTTTAATTTCAAAATTATAAACACCAATTTCCACAATTTTAAATGTCACACTTTTACTTGCCATTTTCCTTGATTGATTTTTTTTCGCTAAAAATGTCGTTTATGGGATATTAAACAATATAATTAATATTAAACTGGTGGCTACAGTTGTACACCAAAAAAGCGCAAGTTCGCGTACAAATGTTGCCAGTACTTTAATAATTAGAAATTCTATACGTAAATGTCCAAGAAACTACTACATTTAAAGAGGATATTCATTTTAAGCCCTTTCAAAAACTTATACAAGATATTATTTAAAAAAAAAAAGAGAAGGTGAAAACAATGTACACGGGGCGTGCAATAAGTAATGGGCCTGCCCCACTTCCCATAGAAGTAAAGCAACGAAACCTGACAGAGTTATAAGTCTTTCTCTACGTAGGAACCACACAGAATTATGCATTTCTCCCATCGTGTGATGCAGCTCAGGAGACCGTTTTTGTAGAACACCCTAGGTTGGTCCTCCAACCACGACGTGACTTCAGAAATCAAAGCTACATCATCTGGGAAACGCTTTCCTTTCAAAAGCAACTTCATGGCTGGGAAGAGGTTACATTAGGGGGTGCAAGGTCAGGATAGTAGGGAGGATGGGGGAGGATTTAATAACCACGCGCCCGTGCTTCTGATCTGGCGACATGCGAGTTGTGGCCTGCAGCGTTTTCCTGCAGGAGGAGGGTACCTTTGCTGATCTTGTCCCGCCTCCTGTATAGCTTCCCTTAATTACATCAAAAGTGAAGCATAATAGGCTCCTTTAAGTGTGTAATCTTTGTCAGGAAATCTGCCATCACTACTCCGTCCTGGTCCCAGAAGACTGTTAGCATGACCTTGCCAGCGGAGATCTGTACCCTTGCCTCCTTTGGAGGTGGTGAATCCAAGTGCTTCGACTGCATTTACTCGGCTTTGGTCTCTGAATCATAGTAATGGGTCCAGGTTTCATTCGGTGGAATCAGTCCTTTGAAAATCTTTGACTCATCCTTTTGTCATATCACCAAATTCATCCTCTAGCACTCGAAGTGATCTCGCTTCTAGAATGGTGAGAGCAACCTGGGGATCAATCTGGCAGACACCTTATGCATACACAAATTGTCATGCATGATAGTTTCCACATACCTTGTACTAACGTTGGCATCTTGGGTTATTCGACGAATAGTAATACACCGGTCTTCCAAAATGGCAGCCTCAACTTGACGGGCAGATGTCTCATCAATGGCAGAAGGGAAGCAGCCAGGTCAGGGAGCTGTTTCCAGATTCCAGCCATGCTTGAATTCACGATGCCAGCGTTTTACAAGGTCATATTCTGGGGCATTATCACCATAAGTTTCTTTTATTTCATCAAAAGTCGCCTGTGGTGTGCGGCTTTGCAAATACAAAAACCGGATCACTGCTCGTCATTCAGCAGGCTCCATTAAACACCTGGCTCAGTTCAAACACCTGCAAAACAGTAACCACAATAAATTCAGAGCTGTAATTCGCCACAAAACACATAGATATAAATCATTCCACATGCAACATTTCAGCTAGATCAAACAACGCGAAGAGGTAAAGCGCATTACTTATTGCACGCCCCTTTTAAAACGTTATCATAAACTTTAAAATTTAAAAGGATTGAAACAGATTTTTTTAAACAACTATTGTTGGCGATTTTTTTGGATTTTACGGGGAATGATTTTTCCCGGTTCTCTTAATCACTACATGAATATCAGTATATGCCTGTTAAATGTTCCTGTAATCAATTTTTCATTCATTTTTTTTAATAATTGAACCATAACCCTTCGACAGTATTTCATGTATTTCGAGGGGTCAATCGGGTTAAACTTTGGTCATGTTTATATTTTCCATAACCGAATTGGTCCACACGTTTATAGACTGCCCATCCATCCGATATTATCAGTTTATCTGGTTGCATCTACGAGCAAAGTATTGAGAAAAGTGTTTCCAGACCTATGAAGTAATCTCTGATAATATTTACACAGATTCGAGCCATGTTCGCGGTTCCGAAATTCCAGACCCCATCCTTGGCTCGTCTTCTTACGATACTGTCGCTAGAAAAAACACTCGAATCTTTACCAATATAAACTAACAAGGAGAATACACGTGTATGGTTAAATTTAAATTGAAATCGTTTATCAAAAATGTGTAATTAAATGTACACTAAAGAGTAGATTAATAATCGCTAATTTGGCAAACAGTTCTATTCCTATTGTTTAAAATTAAAAATAAAAAAGCGTATATATGGTTTACCTGAAGTAATAAAAGTTAATATTTATCCTGTTTAAAATAAAAAAGAAACATTTGTATATGTTAGTTAAATAAATAAATTGATGATTTTGCAAAAGTAGTGTTTATATTGTTTATTTTCAAAAGGAATTTCTTACCGATATCATTGTTTATATATTTCTGGCACTGTTCCAGATACTACACTTCGCCTGCTCTTACGTATATCAAATACTGATAAATTCTTCAAGACAGGGGAAAATTTCATTCTTGTTCTAATCAAGATACCCTTTTTGGGGAGCTGTAAGTCTCACATATAAAACCACGACCTTTTTCTATCCCTGCCATCGTAAGGCGGCAAGTAAATAGGAATATAACGGTGATTAGAGATTTTAGTCTCTTTAATGTGATATAGGGATCGAGATTTTTGGAACCTAGTCTCCAGTTCTGCCAGATTTTTAGAGATTTGTTTAATTTTTCGGGTTAATTATCACCCTTACTCTCCCTCCACAAAGGCAATTGCAAAACCGGCGTGTTATTTTTAGTTTAGAAATCCTGTACAAAATGCAATTTTTACTTGATGAAATAATTCGTAAAAGGAAAAATATTTTACTTCATTATTTTTAATTCATATCACAATGCAATACGAAAAAAATTAAAAAAAAAACAAATATATCACTACGAATTAAAATCTATTCAATAAAATTTGGTTATTCAGTAAATAATTCGAAAATTTGCAATGATGACATTTATGCATATACCTCACTGCAATGCAATCGCATTTTTTATATGACATTCTAAACATGTGGAAACGAGAGTATTTTGTAAGTACGCTATACTTTCCATCAATAATATCATATAAGGGGTGTTTTATGTATTTTAACTGTCAAATCCTGTCTATCAGGCCATGTCAAACTTTTTGAATCCATATATCTATAAAACTAAAATTGATTGTGTTTGTAAATTGCTCTACAAACTACTGACAATTTTCAATCTACAGACTCGAGATTAGACATTAGAATTATTAAGATTTTGGACAATAATTTTAATCGATTTTCGGTCAGAAAATTGTGTGTCAATGGGGTCAAATTTTAAAGGTTTGAGTTTTGAATACTATACTAAACTCTTCCCTCAATTTTTGGTCGAAAAACTTAAAATGTAAGATGTTAGTTACCTAAAAATGAGTCAAATATATATATATATATATATATATATATATATATGCACACAAATTATGAAAGCACATAGGGCCCGAGAAAACACACTCGGCTGAACTGCTAGTCTATAATAATAATGCTGAAAACTTACTTACTCCGCCTCTTGAAAGATGTTTAAACACTCAATTTTTTTCTAAAATCAAAAATTAAGTGAAGCATTAATGCTCATATGTCTATCTAGATATGGGTAACACGGAAGTTTTCGAAGCATTACGATTAGATCAAGTTGAAAATATATTTAATTAGAATTAAGCAGAAAAAAAGAAAAGGAATGAGAAAAACTGGGATGTTCATTTAAATAATATAAAAGTGTTCTTACCGGAAACAATACCGTAATTTTTAATCCATTTTTCAAAATGCTGATGACTTGTTTTTATTCATCTTTTAAGCAATTCTGTAGTTTGACGTAGCAATTTTAATAAACAAAAGATTCTATAAATGTCAGTTTGTATCTTAAAAACTTGCACTGTAATTCTCTTATATAAGTATTCGTATTATGAAGACAATTATACAATAATAAACAGATTAAATAAGTATGCATAAAATCTGCAAAATATACAAATGTATAAAAAAAAAAACTAGAAAATATATAACCCTAGCGTGGTAACATACACTTTAATTTTTCTTCGGTAATATTTTCATTTATAAATGATAATTTAAAATTTAAAAAAAATCTGTAACATAATCTTTAAATTTACGCAATAAAAATCCCTATAGACAATTATATTTTTCTATAATGTTTGAAAAAGTGTTCATGAACAGACCTTAATACGTGCTTACAGATTCCTTTTTTAAATCATCTTTACTGTCAGTAGATATAATTACTTGTTTTTCGAAAAATTCGAAAAGTATATATCATAACATAATTTATGGCATCTACGATAAAACACCAAAGGCCCTAAATGACAAAGTACTCTCTGATTCTCTCTCCTCTGATATTGAGCGTGTAGTACAGTGGGGTAAGATGTGACCGGTTACTTTTAATGCATCTAAAACCAAGCTCTTATATTTACATCATCAACGTCCTGATCCTTATCTGGATCAATTGAATTGAATGGCTCTCATCTTGAGAGATGCCAATGTTTTGCCAAGCTTCTGGCATTGGATTTACTCCTGATATGAAACTTACCACGCACATCAAAGCTGTTCCTAAGGTCCCTGGTAAAATTGTAGGATCCTTTTACTACTCACTAAGATACCTTACTGCTAATGCAATTCTGTATCTATATAAAAACCAAGTGCGTCCATGGATGGGGTACTGGTGCCACATCTTGGCAGGAGCTGCCAAAACAAGCCTATCTGCATTTACAGGGTACGAAATAGGTTTCGTAGCTTAGTGGGGATGCCATTTTCTCTTCCCTGCAACCTCTCTCCCAGAAAAAGGACGTTGCGAGCCTGTCTTTGTTTTATCGTTACTTCAATGGAAAGTACTCATCTGAGCTGACAATCTCTCATGAAAAACACCCGTCTAGCTAAAGCCACTGCCAAAAATGTCCCTCACTCTTTATCAGTGCCCAAATCAAAACATAGATTCCATGAACAAGCTTCTTTCTTAAAAACGCACGCCTCTGCAACTCTCTTCCGTTTGTCTGTTTCCCAGCTGAATATAACTTAAATGTCTTCAAGTTAAACATAAAGAAACCCCTGATAAACCGCCCTCTTAAGTAAGACACTTAATCGAATCTCCATTACTAACGATTACTATAATATTATCCCATTGGTTACTGTACAGGCAATAACTCTTATCCCCTGAATGCCTTCAGCCCTTGATAAATTGTGACTACGATGTGAATATATATATATATATGTATATATATATATGTATATATATATATATATATATATATACATATATATGAACAATTTTAATTGATTTTTCTGTGAATCCTCAATTTTATTGAGAAGAAAACGGCAATGTAATGAAAGTGTCTTTCACATTAACCACTTATATGTGTTGCCTTTATAGGGCCCAGGAAAAATATATTTAATCTCCATTAAAAATCATCACATGTATATGAAGAAGCTTCTACTTACATATGTATCCTCGCATTAAGTTTAGTAAACAAGTTCACGTTTTATTCATTCAGTTCTCTCAACTAACATGCTGCCTATGACAAAAATTATATTTTTACTTTATTTCATTAACTGAATGGAATCTTAAAATATTACAGTAAATAAAGCATATTTTCTTACATTAAGTGCTATTTTTACTGGTTTGTAGCTGGGTTAGAAAAAAAAGGTGTTCAGACATATAGAAAAACTTTCACAATTATAGGAATATCCATCTTTTTTTAAAAAAAAATTTTTGAGAAAATCAGAGTAATGTTGTTTAAAATTTCTGACTTACGCATATACTATATATCAGATCTGTAGATAAAGAGCGCATTGTGTATATAGGTTAAAAGTTATACTATACAGCGAGACAAATTCTAATCTAATGAAACATATATGGATGTGCCCAATTAATATTTGGATTTGTTAAATAGAATATTCCCATATTCCCAACTCTCTAAAAGTAACGTTCTGTGTCTTTTTACTCGTATCTATGTCCGTTTGGAAATTCAAGCTCCCCTATCTCCATGAATGACCACACATAAATTAAGATATATTTGCATACATATCTATATCTATCTATCCATCTATCTATCTATCTATATATATATAAATATATATCTGCATATATATATATAAATACAGTTATATATATATACATATATATATATATAAATATATGCATACCTATATATGCATTGTTATGTCGTTAGATACATGATGCATACATGCGTACATATGTGTGTCTGCGTTTGTGACTGTAGTTGTGTTAGTACCATTAGCTGATCGCCCCTCTCTTTCATTCGCTTTCCAGTTCTTTTGTTCCGCGCAATATCAATGGCCCCTTGGAACAATGGTCCGGTCATTGGCCAAAATCTGCCTCTTCCTCTTCAATAGGCATGTGAAAATTGGCATGCTTTTCGTACTTTCTTTCTACATTCGCTCCTATTTGACCAATTATGCGCATACCACTGAGCCCCGTAGAGCAAATGGGGAATAATGCAATTGAGACGTTTCGTGGAATGCTGAGCATGCGCAGTGAAGTGGCTATTCGCTGGCGCTATTTTCTTCACTAATATATATAGCATAACCCGTTCGTCAACTATTTATATGGTAACTTTATTCTACTTGTTTTCTTTTAAATCGTAATTAAGCTGCCTTTTGTGTAAAGGCGATATCTTCAACCTGAATCTGTCTGATACTATTTTGCTATGAATTTATGCTAGCTTTATTGAAGAGCGTTACAATGAGCAATCTACGTCTTCTTTGCATATATGCATCTATAATAATAGTTGGTGAATTGAGATCAATCAAACAGTTTTTTTTTTAAATTCAAATAGTTAACATTGATTCATTATTACATACACTTACATTTATTGTAAACTTTGATAATCCTCCTATTATATTATAGACATGTAATACATAAAATATTGTGCAAACCGTTTATGTATATACACCTGAGAGCTAACTTATTATACATATATGTATATATATATATATATATATATATATATATATATATATATATATATATATATATATATTTACTAGCTGTACCCTGCCCGGCGTTGGTGTTGCTCAATATGTGTAATGGAAAAAATCAAATAAAAAGAGGAAATACACGTTTCTGATATTCATAGTACAACAATCAACCTCAAAAGTTTGTTTTCCTAACAAAGCAAAAATGAAAACAATGGTACTCTTGAAAAATTGGCTCCGGATCCTCGGGAGTTAACGTCAATCATGGCATGGCTCAGTGGATTAAGCCGAACGTTGCTAAAAGGTTTAACCGCTAAATCGAATTATTTTTTTATATTAAAAAATGAGTTTTCTATTTATATGTTGGTGACGGGGGTGCTATACACAGATTCGAAAAGGTTGTCTAATAACAAATAAATGAAAGCAAAGGTAAGGGATATTACGTTTTTTCCTAACCGTATACTTTTTTAGTGTTTTTATTTAATGTAAAATGTGTAATCGGCACGGAAAACACAGTGTTTATCGATGCATTTGAAAAAGGCAAATGGTCGCGGACTCTGTCGGATACGTGAATTTTTGGGCAATGAGTTTAAAACTAAAAAAAAATATACAAAACAGTGTCAGATCGCCCACTGATTATATGTTATTTTTACGGAGACTGACGTATTCGGTGGGCTTCTGACAGTATTTTGTCTAGGTTTTTGAATTTTAATTCATTTTGCCAAACTTAACGTAATCAATAGTGCCACCACCATTTGTCTTAATGCACCAATAAATAGTGTTTTCGAGCCAACTATACGTTACATTAAATAAAACGGGTTTGTATTACTAAACACATATACGAAAAAGTTGTCGAAAAATAATTATAACAAATAAATGTTATCAACGGTAAGATAAGTTACTTTTCTACCTAACTGGATAAGATTTTAGTGTTTTTATTTAGTGTAAAATATTTAATCGATTCGAAAACATACAGTGTTTATCGGTATATGTGAGAAATACAAATGGCGGCATCTGTGGTGCACAACTTACGTTTAGGAAATTGAGTTAAACCTAAAAATAACGATACAAAACACTGTCGAAACACACTCTGTATATGTTACCGTGACATGGTCTGACATATATTCGATTGTTTTAACAGTCTTATGTATAGATTTTTAATTTTAACTCATTTTCCCAAACTTAACGCGTTTAACAAAGAGTCTGCCGCCATTTGTAATTTTACAATATAGCGGTAAACTTTTTACATTAAAAAAATAAAACATTATCCAGTTTTGTAATAAAGAAACATATGCTGCCTTTGATAATAATTTTATACATTTGTTTTTTTTTGTTTTTTTGACAATTTTTCGAATCTATATGTACAGTAGTAAAAACTCTAAACATTATCCAAATAGGTAGACAAGTAACTTATCTTGCCTTTGAAAATATTTACTTGTTATATTTGTTTTTGTTGACAACTTTTGAAAATCTTTGTGCAAGTACAAACGTGAACGGGATACTTTTCTGTCTAATGTTGTTTTTGATACCGCGCTATTTTAAAACAGTTAAATTCAAATTTCACGATATCTTTATTTTGGGGGGGTATTTTTTTTACATCAGCTCAACCACTAGAACGTTTCTTTAAAATTACTACTTTTATAGGATTTCGCCTATACCGAATAAGAAAATTTGCAGAGGCAAGTAGTTTTCGAGATGTAAAGCCCTGTACTATGCACTTTAATCACATGGCGGCCATGAATAAACACTCACAACCCCCCATATTAAGAACGGCTTTCGGAATAAACACACATTGCATTCCAATGTTAAAAACGGTTTTTGGAATAAATACCACCAGTATCCCCATGTTAAGAACGCCTTTCGGAATAAACATCCCCAGATTACCCATGTTACAAATTGTAGAGGTGGACCTAATGTGAAAATTTATATTTTGTTTTTTTTACTAATTTTTTAGTTGAGAGCACAGAATAGTAACAAAAAACACCCCTTCCCCATTGTAAGAATGCTGAAAAATAACCGGTTTCTTTGTAGAAACTTTTCTGTATTTCACTTAGCTATTCATTAATAAAGAAAACGCATTCATATATTCATATATAAAAACAACTTCTTAAAAATATGGAAAAGTGCACTTTCAATTTTGTTAAAAAAGTTTTGTTTTTTTAAACTTTACCATCATTCTTCACGGTAAAAAAAGCAAAAAGAAAACATTAATCGACTGATGTATACGAATTAAACCTTATTGCCAAATAGGCCCCGGCTACAATGTTGAACGCGGCGTTCCCGTTGTTTTCTTTTGTTTGTTTTTTTTTTCAAGTTAAGTAAAATTTTTACAATATCTTTTTTTATTTTTGTTATAATTTCACGATATCTTTTTAAAATAATGAATTGTTAGTTGAAAGCATTTAATAGTTTAAAAAACCCTCCCCTCTCTACAGTAAGAATGGCTGAAACAAAGGAACGCACGAACTTATTGATCAGTGCTGAAAAAATAAAGGTATTATTTAAAGAGCTATTCTTAACATGAGAAGGGGAGGGTATTTTCTACCTATGCTGTACTTTAACCTTACAATTAAATAGAAAACAAATATCATAGAACTTTAATTGAACTTGGAAATGTGATTTAAAAAATAGCTCGGATCAGTAAGTTCATTAGTGCCAAAAATAAAATAAAATAAAAAAATAATCTGTAAGCATGTTACCAAACCGTATATTTTCGTCTAAAATAACCTGTATTTTCATTTAAAAATTCATAGTTTTAATAATAAAAATATATTATTTTCTTATATCAAAACAACTGTTTAAAAACATAAAACCAAAAACAAGCAAATACAAAATAACTAAAACACCTGTACTGCAAATGTTGTTTAAAAATGATTTTTACAACTTCGACTTTTATGTTTCAGCTTCAACGCACGTACTGGGGAGCAAATTTTTTGCCTGATATTACAAAGAAAAAAATTAAATAAAAAATGTGGAAGATAAACAAATGCATTTTAATTTTTAAAATAGGGGATTTTTTTTTACTTATCGAGTAAACAGAAAATGAAATCTTGTAATTTATCTCAGCAAAGCGTGGTGTATGAAATGAATGGAAACGGAAGTTCAGTTCTACCAGAAAACAGTGCCGCAGAATAGGCTTACGAAATATATTTATATTTTATTTAATAATTTTATAATATGCGATGTTAATTTATTTTAATGACATGAAAACTTCCCTCGACTCTAAGGATTGACTGTCTGAAAATTTGAAAAAAATTGGTAATGCAGAAATATGGTTTTATTGATAACGAACGAGACAAGAATTACACACACAAAGACACACTATAATTATATATACACATATATGGGCAAATGATTAATAAAACATGTTAAAAGACATCTTGAAAAAGAGTTAAAAACATATTTAATTTTACAAAAGAAAACACAAGATAAGTGGATAGTCCTTAATCCGCGGAGTTTCGAAGAGATACTCTCATTCTCATCAGAGGGAAGGAGTTAGCAAAATGTAGGAACGGATCCATGTTGCAGGATACAATATTACCCCAAGTACGTGAACAATACCAAGATGATGACTTTTATATTAAACAAGACGAGGCCCCACCTCATTTTGCACTCACTGTGCGAGCACTACTTGACTTAAAATTTCCCAAGAGATGGATTGGACGCCGTGGCGACATCGACTGGCCACCACGCTCGCCAGATTTAACTCCTATTGATTTGTTTTTTGGGGCAGAGTAAAAGATAAGGTTTTTGCTCGCAAGCCTCGCACTGTCGAAAACATGATTCAGTTCATTTTGGAAGCTTGTCAGGAAATTGATGCTGATAAAGATCTTTGTTCTAGAGTGTGCATAAGTATTCGTTCTCGATTAGAGGGATGTGTTAATGCTGACGGCAAGCAATTTGTATACCTGCGGAGATAGGGCTTCCTATTACATGTCTTTTCTTATTATACGTGCTAATTATTACTTGTTTATGCAACATTTGTTTGTCTGCATAATAAATGCCTTAAACTTTATACGTTTTCTCCTTTTTTGACCACTGTATTCCTACTTTTGCATCCCCCTGCATATATATATATATATATATATATATATATATATATATATATATATATATATATATATATATATATATACATGGATGGGTATGTGTGTTTGTGTATTATGCATATAATTTAGTAATAAATATATTAACTAATTTCATAGCTTATAGATTGCTTTTTATATCATTATTCGTTCTATAAATGATAATTGCTTATGTTCTGAATTTGTTGTATCTAAAATGATATTATTACACAATACTAAAATCGAATAATTATCTTCTAATGGACTGAATATTCTCAGGTTTTAGCTTTCACTAATCTAAATTAATGTGAAGTGTATGTTATGTAATTATGATATGTGCGAAATATTTTATGTCTTATCTGTATTTTATGTGTGTTCGAGCGGTGGTCTCTATCTCATGAATTAGGTAATTATGTAATAATCTTGGCAAAAAGTGTTGCTCTATAATATGCGGACGAAAGATCCTCAGGCCGGTTTATGTAGGTCGGGATGTAGGACGTAAATAAAACAATACTTGAAAGAAAAGGAAAGCTAAGTAAACACATACATACTTGTATTCTGAATATTTCATAATAAATAATATTGTAATGGCAATCAGTTATAAAAAAATTCTGGCGTATCAGTTGAAAAAATGTGTACTTGTTCTGTTTACTCAAGGCATAACCAAAATTTTGAGATTATAATAAATAGGTAAACCCGTTTTTCAACAAAAAGTACATAACAAAATATGAAAGTTATATAGATAAATAAACAGTATTTTCAAAATAGTAAATCACATGAAACGAAAATTATATTCAAACACGAAAAATATAATTAATAATTAGGCTCGTGCCTTTCATTTCCTTGCTTAACTTCTTATGTTTTGTGTCTCTCTAGATCTAATTCGTATTAATAAATAATGAAGATGAATATATTTGTCTATGGCAAATGCATAAGATCCTTCATATTTATATACAATATTTTCATGTATCATACCTAGTGTCACTGTATTATTCTAGACGAATCATATTTGATTGTATTATCAGTTATAAATACATATTTTTATAAATAAACCCGCAGATGGTATGAATAATGGAACTGTTAAATAACACACTTACACTGTTACAGAAGTGTTAAATAGTACACTTACTGTTTACAGATTCAAATATCATTATAATGTTTGATTAATTGTAACGTATGATTTTTCTTTCAGAATGAATCTTAAATTATTGTGGTTTATTAAATAAATGTTGTTTTAAACGGATGCAAGCATAAACTTTCTGCTTTAATATTAAGTCTCAGAAATATGGACTTTTTTACATCTATGAAAATTACAAAAATAAAAAAAAAACTTATTAACGAAAGTAATTAATTTAAAAACTATTTTAAGATAACTGTTTTTTTTTTATCTAAACCAATATAATATATTTTCTACTAATGTAAAATATACAACGGTTTTATTTTATAAATTAAGTGAGATAATAGTTGCGGAATATTTGATTGTTTTAACACGTTTACCTTACATTTTGCTTATAGTTACAAGGCTTATCTTTTCACGCAAAAAATTGACCAATAATGGCGACGACGACAAAGACGACTACGACGACGACAAAGACGACTACGACGACGACTACAACGACGACTACAACGACGACGACGATGATGATGATGATGACGATGATGATAACTATGATGCCGATTATCATGATTATTATGATAAGAATAGTAATTATCATTACAAGGATAACAGCAGTAATAACCAAAATATAAACAATAATAATAATACTCACTCTACTACTTCTGCTACTATTATTCAACTACTACTACTCTTACTACTACTACTACTACTACTACTACTACTAATAATAATAATAATAATAATAATAATAATAATAATAATAATAATATAATGATGCTAGGAGATTATATTAACGTTTGGTATCAAAGTTACTACGCACGGTTAAAAATTAAAAAAATAAATAAATAAATGCGTTCTTTGGATCAGCAATCAAGAAAGAGTAAAATAACATTTTAGATTCAATTGCTATAATCTTGAATTTCGCGAATTTTCAGTTGTTTTATTTAGTGCGCGAGACAGAAAAATACAATTGCGAATTACTTCTGACGTCTACCTTGTCATGGCTGATGCAACGTGAGCATGCTATTCCCGTGAAGTAAAAAAGGGTTCCACTGAAAATTCCGTCGAAAGTCCCAAGTTCGACAAAAACATTCGCCCTAAACTTTGGTAAAATCACACCCAAAATTAGAACAGTAGCCGATGAATCCAAATAATACGAATAATCAATTCTCATCACAAAAATACAGAAGCGTCAAAAATATTTATAGGATATGCCAACGTACAGAAATTTAATATAGAATTTTCAGTAAAACTAGAATAAAGCGAACATTTATATCAGTTGTCGACAGAGATTTTGTGACTATTATTTATTATTCGTTTTCACCCCAGGTTCGCGCTAATATATTCTGGCATATTAATTCATGAATGGATCGATTTTCTTCCAATTGGATGAAAACCTCCTGTTTCTATTGTATGTTTACTGTAGATCTATTTTTATAAAATGCATTTTTCTTTTTTGTATGACAACCTGTCCGCCTCTATCTTATGAGGCACTGAATTGGAGTCAGGGACAATATCATTTCAAGAAAAGCGGAAATAGCTATTTTTCTTCGGCCATACTACGCTCCTCTTGTTTTAGTGGCTGTTTAATCTTCGATATTTTCTGATGCTAGCTGAATGCAGTTAATGGAATTAAAAAGTTGTTACTATCAAAAGCAACGATGGAAAAATGCGTACGGCAATCAAATATAAGAGAGATTATTACACTTATAGCACTTGCTGCATTCGACACTTAATGTTATAGATATTTATCAAGCACGAGTAAACTTGCTATTTCCGTTTTCCATTTTCAGGTTACTGTATGGTTTTCTTAATATATGCGTCTACGAATTTTTCTTCGATTTTAAAGTTAGAGAAACAGTACCCAGGGGGGAAATTCCAAAGTCAAACTATTCTCGTGAAGAAGTTGTTCGAGTTGAAGTCTTTAAGATAACATAGTAGTATGTCATTTGAAAAGTAATGCTCATTTCTTGTAAGCTGTTTCTACTAAAACTTCTGTTCTTTAATATTATGATGTTATTTCAACCGCAAACATACACTGCTGATAAAAAAATTGAAGACGATTTAAAAACTTTATAAATATTGATTATTAACTCTTTCGACTAAAGGTTACTAATACTACAATCTGAGAGGTGAATGAAAGAAAAAGGTACATTCCGAAATAGTTATTTAAAAATGTGTATATTTATTTAATTAGACTTTTTACACATGATATAAATTATAAGAGCATGGGTATAAATTATTGGATTTATGGTAATTGTAACGATTTTAGTTCAGTTAGAAATTAGCAATAACTGTGTAAAGTTGGTACCATGCCTAAAGCAAGAAGAATAACCAACGTTGAGCGCTTACGAATTCTAGGATTCTATAATCAATGCTTGTTACAGCGAGAAATAAAGCAAAGGTTAATCGCAGTAAAACTATTATTTCCAACTTTCTAAAGAACACTAAGAATTATGTAAAAGCAAAATATTTTGGTAGCCCCCTCCAATTTCTCCTACATTGAGTAGGAGAATCAGACGTGTTGTTATGGATTACATTCTTCTAGTCAAATTAAGGTGGTTACATATGCTGATTGCAGTACAATAACCATCAGACGACACATAGAACAAAAAAAAACATGATTAATAAAAAAGCTAAAAAAATTCCTCGATTACTTCAACGCAACAAAGATGGCCATTTTAGATTTGGTCGTGAATATCAAACCTGGGACGTTGAGAAATGGAAGCAAGTCCTATTTTCGGATGAAGTAAAATTCAGTGTAGATGGTACTGATTGTTTACAGCGATATTGGCATGACAAGAACGTGCCGCTTTAAATGTTTCCACACGTCATAGTGTGGAGGGTTCGTACAAAAATATCACTCATGATAGTGAGTCATAGTTTGTGTGGGATAGATTGTTATTCCTACAGAATAATGCTGAAATCATTATCAAGAAGGACCATGAGATGTCTACAAAAAAATTGTGTCCGTCTCTTCGGACATCCTGCATATTATCCGGACTTAAGCCCAATTGAAAATGTTTGGGGTTGAATGACACGAAAAGATTATTGAAATGGCAAACAATATTTAATAAACAATGAACTTCGCGAAGCCATCTTAAGAAACTGGGGCATGATCCACTGTACCTTAATAAAAAAACCCTGCTTCTAGCATGACCCAAAGCATTTTTAACGTGATCAAAACAGTGGAGCTAGAACTCATTTTTATTTATTTTTTTTTTAATTACATTTTCACCCAAAACAAGGCAAATTGCCACTTTGGTGTAGGGGGCTACTATCGGGGGAAACAACTACGGGGATACTATGTAGGGGTTTGGGCAGCAAGATGTCGGTTCACGTTACACTTGAACTTCTGCACGTCAGTACTGTTGGGGAAGCAGGGACCTGGAATGGAATTGCAAAGTCTAGCGGTTCTGGGGAAGAAACTATTGGGGTAGCAATATCTTTTACATCTAGGGATCTCTACAGTGTGGGGTTGGATTTAGCAGCCTGTCGAGTTTGTCGAGGGTGATCACGTCATGGGGGCACAAGTGATTGCAGTTCGTCAGAGCATTCACAACTAAAATGCTTGTAGAAAAAGCAGAGGGATGCAACAGTTCGTCGGTTGGACGGAGGCTGAAGCTTAGATGCCAGTTCAGGGCCTATCAGGTTTGCGACTCTCTTTTAAATCTTGTCAAGGAGCGAAAGACTAGTACATACATGGGCGAATGGTGGCCTTATAGAGGTACATGATACTTTCGGGCGTTAGTAGTTGTCTAGCACGGTAGAGAGAGTCCACCTTTCTTGCAGCGGCCCTGGCAATGCTTTCAATGTTATTGTTCCAACTCATGTTTTCTGTAAACGTTAGGCCAAGGAGTTTGAAAGATGTACTCTCAGATAAAGAGTCGTTGGGCATTGCTATAGGTGGTAGAGAGGGTTTCTTGTAATTAATATATGCAACTAGTTTAGTCTTAGACGCATTGAACGTGACCAACCATTTTTGTCGCCATTCCACTACGGATTGGAGGTCTTCCTCTAGTGTTTCTGCCATTTCTTTAGAAATGTGTTCATTCGTCTTACTGTCGTGCCTGCCATAGAGTGTAGTGTCATCAGCATATATACCCATCTTAGAGACAATTTTGTCGGGGAGGTTATTTATGATATCAGGAACAATAGATGAAATCCTGGGGCACTCCCGAATTTATATCATATTGTTTAGATGTACGACCGTCGATGACAACCTGGATTTTCTCTTATCTTAGAAGGATTTGATTATGTTAAGTATTCTACCAGTGATAGCGTATGATTTAATTTTCCTGAGGAGGCCCTCATACCGTACGCTGTGAAAAGCCTTAGATATATCTAGAGCTACCGCTCTGCGCTCCCCCGCTTTGTCCAGTGAATGGTATATACGTTCAGAGATTACAGTTAGGATGTCTGCTGTTGAACGGGCCTGTCTAAGTCCATATTGTTTGCCAGTCGAGAGTTTAGCATCTGTAAGGTGATAGACTATAGCATGGTTAATTAAGGTCTCAAATATTTTGGTAAAAAGTGGGTGATAATTTGATGGGTCAGTCCGTTCGCCAGAATTCTTGAATACTGGTACAACAAAAGCAGTTTTCCTACAGCCCGGAAAGCAAGATTCATTAAGGCATTTGTTGTAGAGTTTGGAGAGAAATGGAGCTACTAAGGCTGAGCAATTTTTATTGGCACAGCCGGGATGAGATCGGGTTCACATGCTTTTGAAGTGTCAAGGTTTTTATGATGGAATTCACCTGAGCAGGGGTGATTTTCAGATCGTCTAGCGGTGCGTCTGTCCGCATAGGAAAGTCAAGTAGGGGTGGTTGGAAAAGTTCAATGTGGAGTTTGAGGCAAACCGACTGGCAAGCATGTTAGCCTTGTCGGTTGCTGAGGAGACAACATCGTGATTGAGGTTAGTGGGGGAATTGTTGATTGCCCATTAATTACTACACTCTTGTAGATGTTCAAGAAGTCTCCGGTTCCTAGGTTTTGTGCTCTGATGCGTTTTTTAGTGGTGCCCGCAAATTCTCTCTTCGCTGTAGCTATTTCTTTCTTAACGTTATTTCTAGCTTCTATATACTTCAGTCTGTTTTAACTGGACTTATGTTGGTTAAATCTGCGGTATGCATGCTTCTTTTGAGAAATGGCAGTTGCGCAAGTCGACGTAATCCATTGGGGAGAATGTGGCTTATTATTGTTTGTATTGTAGAATGTTTTCATACACTTTTCACACACTGTTGTCAGATTTAATAGGATTTTTGTCTCTGCTCTCATAAATTGGATCATGTTTAATACGCCTAATAAAAATGGAAATTTAAAAATCATATCTTTAGGATGTAGCTTTTTGTTTCCATAACCTTTTAGTATAAGTAGGAGTGTTTAGTATTTTGTAGTATTAGTAACCTTGACTCGGAAGAGTTTACAACCAATCCTTTAAAATCTTTTTTTCAGGATATTAAGGGGTCTATAATTTTTGATCAACAGGTTATTTTCAACTAGAAATACACGCATAGAAATAGAGATAGATGGAGAGAGAGAGAGAGATAAAGGGA
>NW_027633434.1:0-43132 GCF_053919585.1 Euprymna scolopes
ATTCTCAATTAATAAAAAATCAAGAAACTTGCCGTTAATTCTTTGGTTGTTGTTTGCGCTACGGTGCTGCTATGTATTTATAAACAAACTAGCCTGGGTTCCCGTCATTACCCGAGTGTTTGGAGATGTGTGTTAACCAAAAAAATCAAGCAAACAAAAAAAGTTATAGTAGGCAGGCAGGCTCGAACCCGTACCACAAAGGAAGAAAAGAACATGAAAAAAAAAATGATATCTTTGCCGTTGCGTCCATGGCCAAATCGGAAGTAGCCAAATTTAAATTAAGGCTAGTCAATCGAAAAGAGGGAATGACTTTCGAAAATATCGATGAAAAAAGCGACCCCTCCCTGTAGAAAAGTGCCCAGTTGAGGGTGAAGGAATTAATGTTTTTAGCCAATTTTTCGATATTTGTCGTCCGAGGATTCGAGCTTCAAAACGATATAAATCTCGTGAAAATTCGTCGTTTTAGGCAGACATCCAAACATATACACATACATTTAAACAGACAGGTGAAATTTATATTATAGAAGATATGATTCCGACAATTGAATAAATAATATATTTGACTACTATAATCATCTGTTATTGATCTAAATTATTTTCATGTATAGTCAACATTTGTGATTAAATGTGAATTTGCAAATCTATCAACCCTTCTCAATTTAGCTATATCGTCGATCTTCAAGTGAAGTTTATTATATGTCATTTTCTAAAGAATCGCTACACATCTCAGTGTACTAAAAATATTAAACCATTTGCCAGTTATCTTCCATGAGACTTATTTACTGTCGCATTGCCTATGTTTAATGTCAAATAATGGATACAGGCTCCTTCAGTCTTTGACAGACTATGGATACCCACGAAGGGGTACCTGCACGTGAAAATTTGTGGCAGGAGGTGCACAATCTCTAACCACACCTTTCCTGAATCAACATTGTTAAATACCGGTGGCAAGTGTACAGGACGACTGGAAACAAATGCCGAGATAAGCGGAGAGCACATAGAGTGCATAGAATTTCCAAATCGTCACCCATCTGGTACTAACCAGGCTCAACGTTGCTTAATTTCGGTGATCTGATGAGAACCGGTGTGTCAACGCGATTATAGCATATATATATTATGTCAAATAATGGATACATATTTGTAATAACCCTTGGCTACATTAAAAGATAACAGAAGCGAAAGGAACGAGGCTATGGAGGGACTAACATATGAGGAAGCAGAAATCTAAAGACTGTTAAACATATGTGCGTTATACATACATGACTCATGAATGTGTCGATGATACTGAATGTGTACGTAGGTAAGTGTATATGTTTTCCACTATTTGTACTCATATGTATGGATATATGTGTTTCGTGTTTGGTACAGTTTTTAATAACGATTTCAAACATACACGTTATAATTTCAGCCATTTCAGTTCAGTTAATTTTTTAACTGTCCAGAATATTGATGTTCCTTGACGAAAAGCTAATTTTTGTTAGGTATTTTTAATCTTAGATTTTTTTTTTTTTGTTTTCTGACTTCTCGATGTTTATTTTCATTATGGTTTTAAATATTTACTATGACAGGGATTTTCATGTATAATTTTTCCTTAATGTTTTATTAATGACCTTTCTCCAGCCCAAGGCGACTTGTCATTATAACACGCAGCCTGCAGGCGGGGGTCAAACGAGTTGCCAATTCCTGACTTATAATAATGTAAGCACTGTTTCTAATTAAGGGGGTGGGGTATAACAATTTTTTTTTATATTTTCTACCATACCTAGGTCACATGTCACTGTTAGGTTGGAACCAACGTTTTTTTTTCTTCAATGGCATGCGATCAACCCACAGTGCCTTTTCAATAAACCAGTCGATCACCCTTATGCTAGATAAACAGATGTAGAAGCAGAAAAAAGAACATACTTTTATCAAATAAAGAAATAGAATACATTAGTTTTTAGGGTTTTTTTTACTTCAAATTACTCCTCTGCCTCGGGAAGAGGGGAAAGGAGTGCTAAGTTCTTTCCATTTGGGAATCCCCACACTTAATCACTGATATCAATGTTGTCCTATGTCACTACTACTACTACTACTACTACTACTACTGCTAGTAGTAGTAGTACTAGTACTACTACTACTACTACTACTACCACCACCACTAAAGATAATTCCTCATATGTTTTTGCATTCTTACTACAAATAGCCGTGTTAACATTGCATTCTTTTATTGTAAGCACACAGTGACATTCCCTCTCTACTAGAGACCTCAGTCACTGTTATTATTGTATATCTAACAGCGATCAGTCTTCTTCTGAAGAAGTGGAGCCAGTCTGGGCAATCGTTATGTCTAGAGTTTCTTATCATGAACCCTGTTCCATCTTGTTTTATCTTTTTCATAGAAAGAATTTCACGCTGAAATCAAGGTGCCAGTGTCTTTTAGAAAGAAACAAAATGGTTTGTGTTTACAGTCCACAACTTATTTAGGTATAATTGGAACTTTGAATAATCTCAAATATAAAGTTATTTTTAGCCAGGAGGGGGGGGATAAAAAGTATTTTGTTTATTGTAACAAAATAAAGCTAGAGAAAGATAAAACTAGGTTGAGTTGTCAATCAAAATTGGTATTTTTTGTTTTCATTCTTTTGTTATGATAATATTTATATTTTGAATTTTTGACATGAGAATTGATTATTTGTAATATTTCGATTCTTCAAACTACTGTTCTTATCTTGAGTGGCATTTTCAAAACGTTTCGGTCGGTGTAAATTCTGACTTCCTTGTCGAATTGTTGGTAAAAATTGTGTGCAGATTCCCAAGTACGACAGAAATTTTCCTGTGTTTGAGAAGATACACCTGAAGAAGGTGAGAAGTTACTTTGACTGAAATATTGTGAAAATAACGCTGAAGATGAGAACATTAGTCCGAAGAATGTACATAATATGATTAATAATCTTTAATTAATCACTAACATTATCGCAGCATTAATAATTCATTTGCACTCTTTTTAAAGGCTAAAAACCTGTTAATGTCTTCAGACTAAAGGCTTTTCTTTCCTAAACATGTTTATTATTACCTGTATTTCGCATGTATGATAGGGCTGATAAGATATAAAAGTTAGCAATGGCGCTGATGTATAAATAATCACTCAAAATATAATTTTGGTAATCATTACTATTAGTGACGTAAATAATTTTTAATAAGATACAGTTGTGAAATTAGTCAAAAACAATTTATTTTGCTTTACTTAATCATTTTAGACATATTTGCATAAAAAATATTTCATCTCTACTATTTTATCAAAGTCACCTTGTGTGCGTGTGAGAGTTCCTTCCTCATAGGTTCCGAAATGGCTGAGATTATCTTTTGCAAATTTCGCGCAAATGTAAATTTATATGTCTGGCAGTGTTCTTAGATATGTTTTGTACAGAAATGCATCCGATAAGTATCGAAAATCGAAAAAATTCGATCTTAAAAGTAACTTTTCTCTCTCATAGATCAAAAAAGAATAATATTTACAGGGGAATATTTTATGTCACACTGGCCAAGGAAGATCATAAAATTTCAGCAAATAATTTCATCTTAAAAATAACAGATTCAATATAATCTGGAGATATGGCTTAGAGACAGAGCACTACAACTACAGATTGAATGATTCAAGCTAGGATGTACCTTTAAAATCGCAGCAAATCATTTCTTTGTTTGCATATTTTAAAACTAAACATTAATCAAAAGTGACTTTTCCAGGGCATTTGTCGCCAAGCCCAAATATCAGCTGACATCATATTGTAAACACAGAAAGAATTTGGTGAACGACATTATCATTATTATTTTTTATATTTTAATTACTTTTTGTTGTTGTTGTGCGAATTAGTCCACCGGGCAAATTATTCTTTGTAATATATAATAATCAATTGAGGATTGATTCTATAATAATACATATGCAATCCGAATTAATTAAAATATCATGTTTAAGCATATTGTATGACTGGGAAACACCGGACTGCAAACTAATAGAAATTATAAGTCTTTAAGCTTTACATAAATACTGATTCTGATTCAAAGTAGCCATATTTGTTTAGTCAGTTTGTAACATAAAAAAGATGGCTCCTTTGCTTAGAATCGATATTTATACAAATTTAAAGGCTTATAATTTTTTATTAAATATTAAGTTTTTTTTTTTTGGTTGTTGTTAACACAAATTCGTTACAGATAGGGAGGTAAAGCAAAATAAATTGTCTTTCACTAATTTTCCTTGACTGGATTTTATTTAAAATAATTTATGTCGTTAATAATGATAATTACTATAACTTTATCATGACCTCTTATATCTATGACATGAAAATAACTATACAAAACCTTAACTATAAAAACCTAACTATACAAAAACTTTAACTATACAAAACCATAACTATAAAAAAATTTTGACTATAAAAAACCTTACTATACAAAAACTTTAACTGTACAAAACCTTAACTATAAAAAACCTTAACTATACAAAAAGCTTAACTATACAAACCCTAACTATAAAAAAACGTTAACTATATAAAAACTTTAACTATACAAAACATTAACTATACAAAAACCTTAAGATTATAAAACTTTAACTACACAAAAACCTTAACTATACAAAAACCTTAACTATACAAAACCTTGACTATACAAATCATTGACTATACAAAACCATAACTATACAAAACCTTAACTATACAAAATCTTAACTATACTAAACCTTGACTATACAAAACCTTGACTTATACAAAACCTTGACTAATACAAAAACTATAACTATACAAAACCTTAACTATACAAAACCTCAACAATACAACAAAATTAAAATTTTTAGTCTTTCGTTAGAAAATTATTATATGTTATTTCAAGGATTATCAGTTGTTTACCATGAAACCATGAAACCACGAAACACTGTTTCGGGGATTTAAAACCAAAACAGCGTATTAAATCATAGTTCTCTGCAGTGGTGATTAAGCACCATCTCCTTTAAATATAAGAACAAAAATGTTCTGAATATTGGATCTAGTTTCTTGCTCTAGAGTAATTAGGTATTCATGTTATCAAAAAAGAAAAGCGCCACCTGCCCATGTTTCCAAAAAAGAAAGTATTTGTTATTTACTAAGCTGTTATGTTCATAGGATTCGGATGAATACATTCTATTACTTCCCACCCCTTCTTTGTTATTAATATTTTATGGATATATTTACATCATTTATTCATAGTATCCTTATATTTATTAGTTTTTAAAAATATATAAAAATTGAAAATATATAAATATAGGCACGAGATTTTTTAAATACATTACTAATGTAGTTTTCGATTTCCTCTATTACGCTGTTTTGATTAGTTTGAATACGATATATATATATATATATATATATATATATATA
This sequence comes from Euprymna scolopes, assembly GCF_053919585.1. NCBI lineage: Eukaryota > Metazoa > Mollusca > Cephalopoda > Sepiida > Sepiolidae > Euprymna > Euprymna scolopes. The sequence continues at coordinate 5,382 of NW_027633434.1, forward strand.
TATATATATATATATATATATATATATATATATATATAATAAAAATTACAATTAAATTTACCAAAATGATCCAAGAGGGTAAAACTAAAGTATAAATATTAAAGAATTTATATTTATAAAGTAATCTCAACCAGATGTAAAAGCTCGACAAAATCAAATAGGAGATAGGGCTTATAATAAGAGCAATTAGTTAATAAAACATGTTAAAAAACACTTTGAAAAAGAGTTAAAAACATATTCAATTTGAAAAGGAAACACTAAATAAGTGGATAGTCTTTCTTTCTTTCTCATCAGAGGGTAGGATTTAGCAAAATGTGGGATCGGATTTTGCTTGCAAAAGTATTTGATGAAACTACAAGTAAGTCAAAGATCTTACTTGATAACAAAAAGTGAAGCAGAGGGAATAGGGTGAAGAAAAAAGTGATTTCACGTGAATGGATAGTCTGGTGAAAGGTAAAGTATCCAATGACGGTAAAATCCAAAAATGCAAACCCAAGAAAGTGAGTTAAATTTCCATTTGCACAAGTAAAATCCAAGGGAATCGCGTAATTGGAAGATGGTCCAAAATAATCCAAAAGGCAGAAATACGTGGAATAATTCACAAATAGGTACAAGGAAATAAGGAAAGAATTCCAATCATATTATTAAAAGAAAGATAAGATATGCATTACACTTGGATGCCGAAGCAAGGTGTAATTAAGAAAAATAAGTGAAGAAGAAGAGAGAAAAAAAATTGAATGGTGATTGAATTAAATTTAAAATAGAAAAGCCAATGTCAAAATAACCCAGACAAGATGACGTTAAAAGGCGCCAAAAATATAGAGTAAAAAAGAGGTCAACTGTAATGTACAAGTTATTACTTAAGAAAATATCAGCAGTAGTTATTAAAAGACACCAAATGAAATGAAATGAAAAAAACAAAAAATTAAAGAGAGAGAATGGCCGGTATCAGCAAATTCCGGAATAAGCAAGTAAGTATGTAAGTAAATACATATAGTAAAATATAAGTAAATATACATACAGGATATGAATGTGTAGATAGATTGATATATTTGATAGATAGGAGTATTTAAACACTAAAATGGAAATTGGAGATAAAAAAAAAAACCTGCCAAAGAAAGAAGAAATAAAGAATTAAAATAAAGGATTAAAATAAAGGATTATTAAGTTATAAAGTATTAAGAAAGTATGTAGAAAAAACGATAATGTTATAGAAAAATTATATACATCTGAAAGGTTAAAGTAATAGCTGTGTAATTTCAAAATTACCATAATTAAATTTGGACTTACGTTTATGTTGCTTTCTTGGATTTGAATTTTTGGATTTTACCGTCATTGGATACTTTACCTTTCACCAGACTATCCATTCATGTGAAATTATTTTTTTCTTCACCCTATTCCCTCTGCTTCACTTTTTGTTATCAAGTAAGATCTTTGACTTATTTATAGTTTCATCAAATACTTTGCAAGCAAAATCCGATCCCACATTTTGCTAAATCCTACCCTCTGATGAGAAAGAAAGTATTTCTTCGAAACTCCGCGGATTAAGGACTATCCACTTATTTAGTGTTTCCTTTTCAAATTAAAGATGTTTTTAACTCTTTTTCAAAGTATTTTTAACATGTTTTATTAACTATTTGCTCTTATATGCACACAGGCATAAATACATATACATATGCACACATTGAGGTAGTTGCTTGTCTAGCCGATATGATGAGCTGTGAAACAGCGAAACAGTACTGTATGTGGATGACTATAATGCTCCCTTTCTTAGGTTGAGCATTTAGGAAGTGATATACAAATTATTATTAGCGTATAAAGCGATGATCTTTGTGTAAACAAATTGAACTTAGGTATTTGAACAATGTCAAAACATTGTTAATTCACTGCCCGCATAGCAGCAGCTGTATAACGCAATAGTTAGAAGCTCCGACTGTCGTTTGGGCGATCGGGTTTCGATCCTGGCTTGAGGAAGTTGCTTGTCTAGCCGCACTGATGAGCTGTGAAACAGCGAAACAGTACTGTATGTGGATGACTATATATATATATATATATATATATAGTCATCCACATACGTGGATGACTATATATATATATATATATATATATATAGTCATCCACATACAGTACTGTTTCGCTGTTTCACAGCTCATCAGTGCGGCTAGACAAGCAACTTCCTCAAGCCAAGATCGAAACCCGATCGCCCAATATATATATATATATATATATATATATATATATAGTATATATATATATATAGTATATATATATATATATATATATATATACACATTTTCATTTTCATATACATATATATATATATATATATATATATATATATATATATATATATATATATACATTTTCAATGCACCCCTGTCTTATCAAAGAGCCTACTGTTAATTTTTATATGTCCTTCTGCTAGTGTGCTGATAAAACTTCTCAAGCGCATTTTTGATGTTAGGCTTTATAAGTCTGTTAACTTAAGTCAACATCAGACTGTTCCTTCTTTAATCAGATTTTTTCAATTATCGATTTTCGATACTTATTGGAGGTATTCTGATCCAAGTCCTATCTAAAGACACTCCTAGACACATAAAGTTTGATTGTATGAAATAAAAAAAATAGTCCCAGCCGTTTCAGAGTCCACAGGGAATGAACTCACATACAGACACACACACACGAAGTGCCTTTTGGTATATAAGTAGAGATACTTCAGTAGTATATATTATAATCGTAATAATATATATATATATATATATATATATATATATATATATATATATATAAATATAAAAGCGAAAATGTATGTATGTATGTATGTGTGTTCGCTTTTTCTGTATGTCTACAAAAGGCTCTTTTCAGAGAAGCGGTCGGTCGCTTCACAACTTTTTAAAACTTTTTATATCACATATAAATCGTAATATCTCAGAGTTAACAACGAAGCTCGCCTGTCTATTCAATTTGCTCCATTTCGGGAAGATAAATATTCAACATTTGTCACTCGCCGCATGTGGGTTAGTCTTTTTCCTATAACATCTTAGGAAGCGTTCCCGCAGTAAATGATACTATCCCGCAGTCAAAGTTGACCTCATTAACTCCTTAAAACGGGCACCTGCCAAATCTAAGTAATTAAATAAATTCAAATGTGTTTCCATTAGCATCTCGCGCTGGGGCAATCGTTAATGTCGCACGTTTTTTTTTTTTCACACTTAAATTTACAACTTTGCCTCAATGGTTCGGGTTCGATCCTTACCTACCAAAACATTTTTTTACCCCCCCCCCGCAACCCGGAGTTTCCACACACACCTCCAAACACCCGGTACCCCTCGTTAGTCTATAAATATAAAAGCGAAAATGTATGTATGCTTGTATGTGTGTTCGCTTTTTCTGTATGTCTACAAAAGGCTTTTTTCAGAGAAGCGGTCGGTCACTTCACAACTTTTTAAAACTTTTTATATCACATATAAATTGTAATATCTCACAGTTAACAACGAAGCTCGTCAGTCTATTTAATTTGCTTGATTTCGGGAAGATAAATATTCAACGTTTGTCACTCGCTGCATGTGGGTTAGTCTTTTTCCTATAACATCTTGGGGGAAAAAAAAACGTTCAGCAGTAAATGAAATACTATCCCGCAGTCACACTTGACCTCATCAACTCATTAAAATGGCCACCTGCCAAATCCAAGTAATTAAATAAATTCAAACGTGTTTCCATTAGCATTAACGTCGCACGTTTTTTTTTTTTTTACACTTTAATTTACAACTTTGCCTCAAGGGTTTGGGTTCGATCCTCATACTTACTTTTTTTTTTAACCCCCCCCACCACCCCCGGAGTTTCAACACACCTCCAAACACCCGAGCAACGCCGGATACCCCTCGCTAGTATAAATATAAAAGCGAAAATGTATGTATGTATGTGTGTTCGCTTTTTCTGTATGTCTACAAAAGCCTTTTTTCAGAGAAGCGGTCGGTTGCTTCACAACTATTAAAAACTTTTTATATCACATATAAATCGTAATATCTCACAGTTAACAATGAAGCTCGCCTGTCTATTTAATTTGCTCGATTTCGGGAAGATAAATATTCAACATTTGTCGCTCGCCACATGTGGGTTAGTCTTTTTCCTATAATATCTTGGGAAAATACTATCCCGCAGTCAAACGTGACCTCATTAACTCATTAAAATGGCACCTGCCAAATCCAAGTATTTAAATAAATTCAAACGTATTCCCGTTAGCATCTGGCGGTGGAGCAATCGTTAACGTCGCACGTTTTTTTTTTTTCACACTTTAATTTACACCTTTGCCTCAAGGGTTCGGGTTCGATCCTCATACTTACTTTTTTTTTAACCCCCTCACCCCCGGAGTTTCCACACACACCTCCAAACACCCAGGCAACGCCAGGTACCCCTCGCTAGTATATATATATATATAATGCTTGCATCATTTTTCATTTTTCCTCTAACAAAAGATCTATTTGTAATTTTAGTTGTTAACATGAATGAGTCATGGTACACGAAATAGGAAAGACCATCAATTATATCAAGTTCATGTCCAAGCTCACACTACAATAGAACGATATAATAAAGTCATGTCAAACAAAAACATTAATTAACACCTTCAACTGTATTATCGGTTAGGTACATAGTTACTTTGCGCCAACAAAATGTATTTGAAACTGAAATTAGAAGAAGAAACATAAAAATGGCTAAAAATCATTTATTTTCTTTGATTACAAAAAAATTTAATATTGAATGGCATACATATACAGCGTTGAGATTTTGATCTCCTATTTAAAATTATGTTGGTTGTTAAATTTTAAAACGTGGACCTAAACAGTATTTAAGCTAACAAATGAAAATTTAATTTTGACTAGCCAATTTACATTGGTTATTGTTGTATCATGTCATTTGATATAGACTTGCATACTTCGATGAATGTTATTTTTTTTTTTTGCATCAAATATTTTGATTATAATATATAAAATTATTTATGTTAGCCGTGTTTTAAAAGTTGGAATTAAATTTAAACTAACAAATTAAATTTTAATCCTGACTTGGAAATTTTCACTTTTTATTATTGTGCTATAGTATTTGATTAATGTACTTTAATTCGATTTTAAAATATATATATTTAATCCGATTCGACAGTTTGGTAAGATATAGAAATTCTTAAACAATCAAACATACAAGAAAAATAGGTTAATGGGAATAATTCTTATTCTTTAATAAGAGTTATTGTTCCTTACTTGCTTATTTTTCAGTCAATATTTAGTAGAGTTACGTTTTACTCATTCTTTTCAGTTTATATAAAAAAAAGTAAAGCTTCATTTCTAATACAAACACCGATGGATTATTGACCTATGCATTCTTTTCCTTACTTATGCCTTGTTTCGTTCTTATTAAATCAATACCAGGTTTGCATTTCACTTAGGTATTGAATAGAACAAAAAGAAAAAGCGTTATTATAGAACACAGAAATAATATATCCACATTCATTTAAATGTAAAGTGAATAGACATCTCGCTAAAGAGAAATAAAACATAATGAATCTCAAACAATGCCGGTTCAATATATCTAGTAGATAACATAGCACAACTTTGCAAAAATAAAATTACATAGGTAAAGCTGGAGTATGGAATCAAAAAGAGAGATCGTGTTATACACATATATGCAATTTATTTCTGAATTCTAACTCCAGGAACAAGAGATCATAGCACTTGTGTTCCCTTGACGTACATATCCCCGACTAACCCGACAAGCAGCAAAATTCCACCCCTTCACTGTTGAGATCCCTAGATAGTGAAAAATCTTCTACTCTAAGAGTTTCTTCCCTCAGGCTGCTAGTTTTGGGAATTCCCTCCCTGCTCCTCTGTACTAACATGTAGAAGTTTAAATGTAATGTGAACAGACATCTCACTACTCAACTCCCCAGAGTCCCCTGTTTAATATAACCCCAAATAGTAGCTCCTTATGACCGTGGCAATATGACTTGTTTGGAGTGGAAAAGACTTTAAAAAAAAGGGTTGTATTATACTCAAATACACAAGAAAATATAGTATGCTTCTATTCTGGGCTACCATACTTGTTTTCAGTGACACTACTAATGCTGATCAAAACAATGGCTGTATTAAAGGATCATGTGAATTTATAACAGAAAATAATATTTTTTCAAGGTAACAGCTGTGCACTTATAAAAAAAGAAAGAAGTTTAACCCAGATTATTTTGAATATTATCAGGTCATAAGTTCTCTTTGGGTTTTTTTTCTTCAAAATCTTATAGGGAAATGTCTAATGAAACTAAATAATATTTATATACAAGCCAGATTTACCAGTTCACCATCGCTTCGTAAAGTTAACTACTTGAAAGAAAAAAAATGAAATAATAAACATTTCATTCATAAGTTTCTTGTAAACACACAACTAAAACTCTGGCATTTATTCATATAAATCGAAAAACATTAACATTTTCGTAATTTTCATACGAATTTATTTATTTAATTACTATATATTTAAGACTAAAGAAATGAAAAGAAAGAAAAAATCAATTCCTCTGGCCGATGTCCAGGCGTTGCCTAGGAAAACTGAAAAAAAAAATCAAGAATTGCAACTCTAGAAATAAATTTAACAGAAAAAACATTTTTCAAATAAAACTGTGAGCAATCTCTCTCTCTCTCTCTCTCTCTCTCTCTCTCTCTCTCTCTCTCTCTATATATATATATATATATATATATATATATATATATATATATATATATATATACATACACAGGGTGTCCATAAAGTCCGTGTGCGCCTTAAAATATTTATAATTTTATTTGTGATTGCAATAGAAATAACATGTAAAAAGAATTTGATTTTGGAACAATTCATTTTAAAATTGTACACGGACTTTATGGACACCCTGTATATATATATATATATATATATATATATATATATATATATATATATATATAAAAGTGACCTTGTAATAAATTAAAAACGATTATTAAATGAAAAAAAAAAACGAATAGTTGATTAACGAGTTCATTTCACAAAGCAATATGTAAATTACTTAACTTTCAGACGTTGTTCGCTACATTTAACCTGACTTACTGTAATGGATTATCAACTTATTTAAATTGTAACAATTTGTAAGTGAAATTTTCAACTGTAATAGAATCATTAGGCGAAACAGTCATTTTTGATGTGTTTAATTGGCATAAGTCATGCCTGGGCGACATTTTACTAATTGCATTATCTTGAATATTTTCCGTTTGGAGCATGTGACTCTGAAAATTCACCTAGATAAGTTTTTGGACTCTAGGAATTCAAAAATGGTATTGGTTGTTTCTTTTATTGTGAATAAAAATGTAGCCTTTTTAATTTCACTTTCGGCATGACAAATTGCTCAACTTTAAAAATATACAGACAGATGGTAAATGTAATTGGAGTCATTTAAGGCTAGCAGAAAAGCCAACAAACGACTACCCGAAAAAATAATATACAAGAAATAAATCTTACCATAGTCAATAAAAGTTCAGTTCATGTTTTTTTGTTTTGAAATAGTTTTTAATGCTCTTTACTTGAAAAAATTTCAGCGAACCGAAATTAAAACGAAATTTGAGGCGATAACTACTTAAATGAATTTTTATATAAACTAAACATGCCATAATCGAATACTCCTCAAGCAGAAAATAACGGAAAACATTAAAATATGTTTATAAATATTCCTTACGTTAACGGAACTCTCTTAAATTGTTAACACAGAATGCTCAGGTGGGCCTCCTTCAAATTGAAAACGGGCTCTCCATTTCAAAGTCGCTGCCACTTTGATTTTTTTTTAAACCGGTTGGTGAATTAAAACAAATATTTTTTACAAACTATTTAAAAATACAAACCAATGAACATTTCTACCATAAAAGTAACTTTTATTGACTATGGCAACATTTATTTCTTGTATATTTATACTAGCAGGGCTACCCGGCGTTGCTCGGGACCGTATAAACAATGAAAAAACAAAAGCAGATATTGAACATATGTTTTATTCTTAGGGGAGAGGAATCTTTCATCTCAAGTTTTAGCGTTACAAACAAACATTTGTCTTTTATATATATAGATAATGACAGGTTTTTTGGGGGCCCCCCTCGAAGATAACTGATCAGTTGACCAACTTCTAGTGGTCCGTTTGACGTGAAATTTCGATATTTGTCATCCGGGTGATGGGGCTTCAATATGATACCACATTTGTCAACTCTGGTTGTGTCTGTCAAAAGTTTTAGCGTTACAAACAAACATACATACACACAGACGTTTGAGATTTATATATATAGATTATTATATATATAACATTTTCTCTTTGTAAGGAAACATCATTTTGTTGGTCACTCTTGGCCACGAATATATATATATATATATATATATATATATATATATATATATATATATATATATATATATATATTGTTTAGTTTTATTGCCACTTACTGTTAAATTTTAGAGAATAAAAATCTGGACATAACTTATGGGATGACCTGATACACTATACAATAATTGTTAAAACGTTTTGGTGAGGAAGAAGACATACAATGAAAATAAAATCTCTAACTCATTGAAAATGTTGACCTCATTTCTTATCTACCATAATAAAAATATTTGTTTTATTCAAATAGCAGACAGTGAGAAGATACACACATTTCTGATTACACATATTTATGATAGACTGGATGGCCCGTGGCCCGTTGAGGCAACGCTAGTATATTGTAAACCAGTTTATACATTTAGTGTACTGAATCGGTTACAAAAGTAAATTAGATATTTTAAGCGTACATTTATTTATTAATAGCTTATACAACACGTATTACGACAGGTTTTTTTCTTTTGTAAATTATATAACTATTTATAAAACATTTTTATTTACAGATTAAAAAAAAAGAAGAATTCTACTGTAACAGAATCAATACATGAAACGGACACTTTTTAACGTGTCCGATATTTACAAAGTCCAAACTTTTCAGACTAAATTGTTAGTTCATAATAGACCCCTTCTTCCTCTCTTCTCTTTATCCCTCTCTGTTTTAATTATTTACATCATTCCATTCTCCTCGTCACTTCTTATTTAAATTTTTCATCCTGCCTCCCACCATGTAAAACATTAAGGTACAAATGAAGTGTGCACAATAAGAAGTTAACAAACAACATTCTCAGAGTCTAGCATAGTGTAGTAGAGTATATATATATATATATATATATATATATATATATATATATATATATATAGTGACGAAACACGTGTCACTGGATAATTATATTTAAAAAAATAATATATGCTGCTCCTCATTTAGGGGGTACCAAATTGGTCTAAGGGAAAATTATTCCCTACTCGCATTTAGGTAAAAATGTACTTTCGTATAAATAATTGAATTCATTAAAAAAGTATCACTAACAAAAACAAATAAAAACATATATATATATATATATATATATATATATATATATGTATATATATATATATTTATATCTCCGGTCTATCTACAATTATATAAATGCAACTTTGTCTGTATGTGTGTGTGTGATTTCATTCCTTATAGACTCCAAAACGGCTGAACAGATTTTCTTTAAAATTTACAGAACTTTAGTGTATAAGTCTGAGAGTGATCTTAGTCAAGTTTTGTCTCAGAATACCTCCAATAATTACCAATAATCGATAATCGAAACCGTTATTTTAATTTATCTATCATTGGTAAAGCCATTTTTTCCATGTCCTCGCTTAGCAACAATGATAGAACAACGGGCCGTGAAAATTCTACTGTGGGTAAGTTGATAGCGTGTTTGTTTTTTTTTTGTACAACGTGGTATGTAGGTTCAAACTCTGCACATAAATTTCTTAATCTTTTTCTCCATCAACTGCAAAGAATTTTATAAGACTTGAAAATTTATGTTTTATTTATTTTTTTAATTTTGTATGACGTGGTCTGTAGGTTCGAAACCTGCACATAAATTTCTTAATGTTTTTTTCGTTAACTGGAACGAAGTTTATAATATAGGAGTGTGAAATATTCGTCGATCATCATTCAATCCCGGGCAACGTCAGTTCTCCCTGCTAGTATATATATATTAGTGATAGGACGATTCCAATATTTTTCCCGATTCTAATACAATTACTGATTCCGATTCTCTAAATCTGTAACTATAAAATTGCTATTTTTTCCTGATTATCATGGAAACATATGTTAAATGTGCATACATTTTCTCAAACATAAAAACGCACTTGTGGGGGGGGGTAATTTATAGCTTTTAGCTGGTAGTTTAAAATAAATTTATATAGGGTTATCACTTCGCTTATTCTTTACTTTACCCCCCCCCCTTACACACACACACACCTCAAAACACCTGGGCAACGCCGGGTACCCCCGCTAGTTTATTATAAAAATAATGACACAATGTGTAATTCAATTAATGTTATGCGAGAAATACATTGAGTACACACGTGAAGTTATAGTTTCATTAGTATAGAGAAGCATCACTTCGCATTGGCTATCCAAGTTAGTAAAATGGCGTCACGTATGTATTACAACTATGTTAGTTTGACGTTTTTGTTTTAGACTCCCCAAAGGTGTCAGCCATTAAACTAGAAAACATTGCAAATATGTTGCCTTATAACATTATATTACCACGCCTCTTTAAAACCTACTCAACATAAAAATAAAATTGTAACAAAATTAAAGGATGTGGGAGACGGGGCGTATAGATAACAAAAAGAACTGGAATAAAACAAGCCCATTTGTTATCCTGGAATTCTGGGGGCGGTGTCAGGAAAAGTCACCAAATTTTTAAAGTGTTCTGCAGAAAATCTATAATAAATTCCAGAAAGATTTTAAAATGCGCTTTCATGATCTAAATTAGTGATTCGGAATTCTAAACATACATCATTGTTATTTACCCCATCATTTGGAAGTGAGACACAAAGTCAAAAGTGGAAATTGAAAAGCCAGTGCACTCTGACCAACAAAACTGTTTGAGCAACCCTGTCAGCATTCCCTGGTAGGAGCGCCTCAAGTGATTACTCACCCCTTCTTAAACTAAGAAGATAAAGCCTGGGAAGGTGGACCTCATAGAATAGTACAGAATCATATCTTAGCCCAACAAGGTCACCAACAATAACCAGATTCAGATGGACAAATTCAAAAGCCTTTTATACATATTGATAAATGAAGAAAAAATATCTTGATGTCATTTGACTAGTACAATGTTGTTTTTTTTACTAATAAATATCCAATTAACAAGGCCAAAAGCCACTTGAGGATAACAATGAAATGATGAACAATACTAAGAGATGATCAATAGCACTGAATGGGAATGGACAAAATTTGATTACTTAAAAGGATGACTCAGCAAGCATTTGCTTGCATTAAATTTGAAGACGCCCATAGGTTAGTCTGCAGAGAAGCAGTCAAATAGTAATGTGTTTCACAGATAGGAAATTCTTGGAAAGAAACTCTGTTGATGGAAATTTCGTTTGGTTCTAGATACACACAAGAAGAAAGGAAAGTTCTTTGCAGAGGTGGTAGAAGACAAATTCTTGCTGCGAATGTCTTACTGCTGGATGAGACAAGAGATTGAAGCTCAGTCGAGCACTTAGTATGGAAGTATGGAAATAATGAGTAGAGAAAGCCTAGCAATGCATTTTTTGTGAGAAATGAGCTGTAGGACTGAAAAGAGATCATCACCCACTAGATTGCAAAGTCTGTTTCCCCAAGTACCCCATCTTAGTATGTATCTGACTCATACAGATAGAAAATTACACCAGAAGTAAGGTACTTTCTGGGGCAGTAGAATGGTACAACCATTTTTCTAGCAAGCTTATAAACAGATTTGATGTAAGTCTATAGTGTGAATCTTAGTTTGTATAAGATATAAATGACGGTTGTGTCTTTGTAATGTATCACGACTCACAGTGGCAATAAAAAATGTTATATTTGGCAAAAAAAAAAAAAAAATGATTGTTGTGAATGAATGACCGTTCAACAAGTACTAAATTAACCAAAAAGGATGTTGTGATTGAAAGACAAAAAGACATGGTTAATGAACAAAACATTTAATAAAAATCAGAGGTATCTGAATTTTCAGTAACAGCATTCACCCTCTCTTTGCCTCTTGACATAAGACTTGGACTACTGCCACTTAACAGCTGTGTTCCTAAATTCTCAATGATCCATTCATTAGTTTAGAAGTTAATCATGTATATAAAAGTACAGTATATAAACATATTTACATAGATAACTATATTCACAGGGAACATACATTGAGAGCATTGCCAGGGCTGCTGCAAAGAAAGTGGGCTCTCTCTACTGTGTTAGAAAATTACTTACATCTGGAAGTATCCTGTACCTCTATAAGGCCATCATTCGCCCATGTATGGAGTATTGTTGTCACATTTGGGCTGGTGCATCTGCTACTAATCTCTCACTCTTAGACAGTTCAAAAGAGAATCTCCAACCTTACTGGTCCTGAACAGTCATCTAAGCTTCAACCTCTGTCCCATCGACGAAATGCTGATTCCCTCTGCCTGTTCTACAAGTATTTTAATGGTGAATGCTCTGATGAACTTCAAGCACTTGTACCCCCTTAATGTAAATACACTCGACAAAACCGACAAGCAGCTAAATCTCACCCCTACACAGAAGAAATCCCTAGATGTAAGAAAGATTTCTAGCCTAATAGTTTCTTCTCCAGAACTGCTAGACTTTGGAACTCACTTCCGGGATTCTGCTTTTCCAACTGTACTGATATGCAGACGTTCAAGTGTAATGTGAACAGACATCTTGATACTCATCTCCCTACATAATATCCCTACAACTTATGTTCCCGATAGTAGCTCCCTACACCACAGTGGCACTGTGCCTTGTTTGCGATGAAAAGGAAATTAAAAAAATAAAACAGAGAGAGATAAGAAGCTAAGTGACAAAAATGCATGCCATTTTTTACCAAATAATTTTTTTTTATATAATAATGAAATTTAAATTTATTCTTACATTTTTCTTTTTTTTAATTCACTATTTTTAATAAATTATTAATTGATTTTTAATTACAATTTTACAAACCACATTTCTCATGATAAGATAGAAGAAAATTTGACTGTCTACTAGACACTATTCTCTAGTGTCTCAGTACAGGAGTGATCAGGACAACCCGGCACGAGGATACTTCCCACTCCAAGTAAACCCTAAATAAGCATTACAAACAACATGGTATTCGAAGCCCAAATAAGATCCCTTGGTATAACTAACCAAAACTGGCATATACAAGGAATGGTGCACCTTCGCCAACAGATGTTGCTTGTAGTAATAGCATGAAGCACCAGGCTAGATATATCTTGCCCTGCAATCCGATAAGACAAAGAAATCACTAAAAACATGTACTATAATGAAGTAAAAGGGAGAGTTAAATTAACGTTCTTAACTTCTTCCTTAACTCAAAATTTGACAGATAAAGAAGAACTTAAAAGAAAATTTGAATATCTATGTATCTTATATATATAGAAATTAAGTGTCAATGCCAGGAAGTGGCCCCTTGATTTCTGAGTACTTTAACTGAATTAAAATTAAACAAATATATATATATATATATATATATATATATATATATATATATATATATATATATACACACACACACACACAAATAATACAATGAATAGAACACCAGAATTAATGGTAACACACAGATATAACCTTAATAGAAAAACTAAAATTAATCTAATATTAAATTTAAACACAACTATATTTTCCTGCTTAGTACCGTTTCCATGACAATACATAGGTTTAATGAATGCTGCTGCCACTGCTAAACTTTCGCCCGTATAAAATACTATCTGATTCATTAAAATTAAATTAAATTAAATTATAATAATAATAATAATAATAATAATAAGGAAACATTATGTATTAATATATGCATATAAGACATTGAATAGAACATGAAAATTAATATTAAGCTAACTAGGTTTAAAAAGAAAAAATCCTATTTTCTGCTTAACAGTTCAACTAATCCCACTTCTGATTCCATTTTTATGATATTTTCCTTTTTTAAACTGCATTTTTTCTGTTTCTTTCTTTTTGAAAAAGAAATTTTATTCTCGAAATATTAAAAACGTCCATCATCTTCGGTTATATCAAACAATAAATCCATGTTTACGGATTTGCATTTGTGATTGTTTTTGAAAAATAAATAAATACACAAAGATTTAGAAAATCTATAAGACGTTCGTTCGTTTGTTTACTTTTGTTTATACGTCATATCACTTCCAACATTGAGTTTCCTGTATTGCTATAGCCTTCTTATACTCTTACATACATGCCTCAAGCAAAATAGCTTTCCCTTTTAAAGAATAGTTTATAAATACCAAATATAGCATGATTTACTCTTAGAATGCTGAATATGTTATAAGGAGGTTAAAAATACTAATACACTTAGTCTGTATTTTATGAAATACTGTGTGAGAACGTAATATTTTGCCTTTTTTTATTACTTTATATATAAATATTTTATTCTAATTTGTCACTGGTAAGCATTTTACCTCTGTGGTTCCTTTTCTCCTTGCAATCTCTTTCTCAATAGACGTTGTGAGTCTAGCTCTGCTTTATCGCTATTTTCATGACAAGTGATCGACTGAGCTTCAATCTATGCCCCCCCTGCAAAACATTCACAACAAAGAGTCGTCTAGCTACAACCACTGTCAACAATTTCTTCACTCTTTATCTGTACATAAATCTAAATGCAAATTCCATAAAAAAGCTTCTTTCCTTGGAGTTTCTGCTCCAGTGAAACTCTGTACCTTTCTAGCTGACTACAATATAGTCGTCTTCAAGTCCAATGTAAATAAGTTCTTGTGAAGCTGTCCCCTTAAATAATCAAATTCTACTCAATTGCTACCACTACCGATCACTATGCTGTTGTTTCACTGAGCACCTTACACTCATTAACCCATATCCTCGAGTGGCCTTCAGGCCTTAATAAGTGGTGGATCTTCAGTAAAATAAAACTTTAAAATTTTCTAATACACTAAAAACAACTGTATTTATAATAGAGAGCAAATGAAAAACTATATTCCTTATTTGAAAATAAACTGAAGGAATATATTTTCCATGATTACAGATCAATAGAGATCAATATAGGGAGGGAGGAAGAGGGGAAAATACATGCATCAGTAGTCTGTTGAGTATGTACGGAGTAACAGACAAAAGTATTCATTGTTTGAGGCCAGTGACTGACAATAGTAATCTCCACAGCAAGACATGACATGTCCAAGTAATTAAAGTAAGAAATGAAGATGACAATAAATTCAGCAGAAGTATTAGTGCACAGAGAAAGGAAGGACATTCTAGGCTTTTATAAATAACTGAAGCATCGAGTAATAAGGAGTTTTGTCTAGACAAAAAAGCAGAAGGATAAATGACCAGCAAATATTTGCAGCTACTTGCCCGTTTATTTGACCACTGTCATTTGTGACAAGTAAAAAAAAAAAAAAAATCCACAAAAACAAAAAAATAAATAAAACAAAAAGACCAGCTGTTGCTAATAAGAAAACCTAAATTACAGAGAATTTTTTTAATCTATAAATTGACGAAATGTTCCCTTGATCAAAGATAAAACATATACTTAAAAAGCTGAAGTTAATGATTTTTGCAAAAGATTTTCACAATATATTAGATCGGTGCAAAAGTTTTTACTGGTTTAAAATTTCATCTTGAAAAGAAATGAAAATCTGTATGTTTGCAAATCCTTATTTATAAAAATAATGACCTTTTCTCAACTTGATTCCATCTGTCAACGAGCTTATAAATAGCTTGTAACATTTTTTAGGCTGTGATGAGAATTATGAATCTAACTCATGTTCAATCTACTCTCATGAAGTTAACATCTAAATAGTTTTGAATTCCTCAAAATAAGTGATAATCTGAGGGATCTAGGTCAGGAGAATATGCAGGATGTGACAAGATTTTTCAACCAAACTCTTCTAGGAGAACTTTGGTCGGTAATACTGTGTGAGAACAGGCATTATCATGATAGGCTCTTTCTGTTGATGAGAGAAGGTCGCTTTCAGGTCAATATGGATGGGAATATTGCATAAAAATATGAACGATTCTGTAATAATCTGAAAGAAAAAGTTATAAAGTAATCATGGTGATATGCTAAAGTAATAATTATATGCATAAAATAAATTACAATGGATTAAAATGTCCCTTCCACAAACCGGAAAAACCTTTTCCACCAACCTGATATCTTTTTATTTTATAATCAAATTGTTATGTGTTGAGACATTATGTTGAACAAAGATGGCCACCGCCATCTGGAATCAGTGCAGTTCCGATCTTGAGTGTTAAGTAATTCCTAGTAACAAAGATGGCGGCGAAGAATCAAATGCAGGTTCGTGACAGAGATGACAGCAAATTGATTGAATCCAAAATTCGACATTTTTTATAGTAACTTTGGAAGCTTCTGATTGATTGGTTATTATAACTTTTGATTATAAAAACGATCGTCGAAAAACATTGGAGTCATACCTCATTATGAGTCAAAAACATTTTAACACAAATTAAATGTATTTTTATTTTATAATCAGATGTGGAGGAAATTTATTATTTAATCCACATGTGTAGATTATTCTCAATCTATCAACCATGACCAGGTAAAAGTGTAAAGTAATTTTTGTTCACAGGTTACATCAGCTAAAACACTTTAAAAGTAACAACTAAAACAAGAACAGTAATCCAAATAATCCAAAGAATAAGTTATTTATGTTTGCATGCAATAAATGTGATATGCAGAAGTAGCTGTCTATAGCAAGACAAGTGTTCTTCACTATAATAGGACTATATGTGATAATGGCAAGTAACTGTGAAAAGCTTACTGGTAGTTTGAAGAGTTCAACATAAAATGTGATCAAAAAGAAGAAAAAAGTATACTAAAAGTGTTCTTTAGACATCGATGCTTGGGTTGATGAGTGAATACTTGAAGCTGAATGTGCTGTTCATTAGTGCGAGGTTTTTGAAGTTGCAGTGAATTCTGGAAACAGATTATGACATCGACAATCCTTTTGATTTAATTTCTGAAATAATTAGTTTTTATAATTTTGATTAAACCTCAAGACACACAATTTAGTATTGAAGCCGAGATACTTTTAACTGGTTTAGCTGAAACATGTTTGTATTCATTGATTTTATTGGAAATGCTGCATGAAGCCACATCTGTATGCACCGTTTCAAAAACACTTTTTATTTGGATGTTGCCGGATGAAAATCCAGTTCATTGTACTTAATTACAGATAAAAAATCCAAAAAAATCTGATAATTGACAATGTTTAAAAAATTGACTCCAAAAACTTGAACACTGTCTTTGTATATGGTTGGTTGCACTTTGCTATTTTGTTGCCAATAAAATCGATTGACTATGTACTACTGTTTTACTAATTATGAGACATAGGCCTTCCAGCAATTTAACAAAATCACAATATTAAAAAATTGAAAAATACGAACAATTTTGATAAAAAAATATACACATTATTTATTCATATAAAAAGCATGGGTGCTGAAAAACATATCTATAAATATATATTGTATTATTTGGATTATTCAGACTACTATTCTCATGATTCAAACAATAAGCAATCTTCAATTTTCTTGTGAAAATAACCAAGATGAAAATAATCCAAATCATTAATCCCCATCTCAAAAATTCTGAAACAAAAAACATATTAAAATAAATTCACATACTAAAATTAATATCTTTATATAAAGTTAGGTATGTTTATATTATTGTATGTACAGAATTCACTCCAAATTAACTGATCATTATGAATTTTTAAACACAATTGTTAAGCATAAAGGGTAGTAATGTGGCCTATATTTAGTTTTATTCAATTTATGCAAAGTGGGTAAAAAAGTGGGTGGAAGCTGTTTTTGAAAATTCAGATACCTGTTGTGGGGCCGGTCGTCTGGGGACAATCGACCCAACAACTAACAAGGTAGACACAGGCAAAAAGTAAACAGCAAAAAGGCAAAGAAGAATGACAGACACAGGGTTAGCCTTTTATTTGCAAAGGAAGTGAAAAATCGTAGGATCTGGATGCTGGTCGCCTGGAAGGTCACACATCACTGGAGGCTAAGGTCTGGAGGTCTGGAACAGGTACTCTAGACATAGCGTGGTTTAGGGTTGCTTGCTGGGTTTGGAATGATCAGCTGGACATCAATGCGATCTGGAAACAGACGGTGGATACTGAGAACACGGGGGTCAGTGTTAAGGAGCGGACGACACTGAGAACGTAGGGGTCAGTGTTAAGGAACGGAAGACATTGAGAATGGAGGGGTCAGTGTTAAGGAACGGACAACACTGAGAATGGAAGATCAGTGTTAGGGAACGTACAACACTGAGAATGTGAGGTCAATATTAAGGAACGGACGACACTGAGAACGAAGGATTAGTGTTAGGGAACGGACAACACTGAGAATGGAAGATCAGTGTTAATGAACGGATGGTCGGTAGGGAGCCACGTGCAAGCGAGGTTGCAGACCGGAGGAACAAGGTGCGAGTGAGGTAGCAGACCAGAAGTGTGTGGTGCAAGAGAGGTTGCAGGCCGGAGGAGCGAGGTGCAAGCAAGGTTGCAGGAAAGCTGCAGGAGGAGCTGGAAGGCTGTAGGAGTGAGCTGGAGGCGTTGGAGCGAGCTGGAGGCACCAAGGGCTGGAAAGGCTGTGGGAATGAGCAAGAAGCCACTGGAGTGAGCTGGAAGCGCTGGAGACTGGGAGTGAAGTTCGCTGCTGGTGGATCTCAGGGGGCAAGCAGTAGAGAGTCACATTAGTAGAAAAACTTATTAGCCCTGATAAGGGTTGGTTGTTTTGCCCTGATAAGAGCTGTTTGGACTGCTGCTGAGACAATTGCTGTCGCTGCTGCTGGAATCCTTTGGCACTGGTGGATTTCGTCGACGTGACTGGTAGCGTCAGTCGTCACTTCGGGAGTCTCCTCCTACTCCTGAGGCCGGGCTAGCACCCGGCCGAAACTTATTCTAGTTGGGTCAAGGCTGGCTGTATTCATTTGGCTACTGTGATATTAGTGATGTCACTCCCAAAGAGACAAACAATCGAATCTAATTAATTCTAGAACGAAATTTATACAATCAAAAGTAGATTGGGAGTTTGTTGATTCCATTTAAATTAGTTTTGTCTAAAAGCAAAAATATCAATTGCCTGTTTTGTTGGCATTTTGTTGATATATTTAAATTCTGACGATGAAAATGATGATGAAAGAAGAAAAGAAAAGTGAATTTATTCACTGAACACGGATATGTTCATACATTAGCCCACGTTTAGCCAATCGCGTCCTTTGTTTGAGTGAAGGGAAAGGCAAAGAGAACAGCGCGGGCGAAGAAAGAAAGAAAAAAAATGGAGGCGGTGATTTTGAAACCGTGACCTCTAAATTTTGTGGAATATAAACAATAGGAATTAAACATTACTTAAATATTTAGGAGGCATAATATGAGGTCAACTGCCAATTTAGATTTCATTGAACATGTTCCATAGTCATTAGACACAAATTAAGAAATATTCTTAGAACTTCAATTTCTTAAAATCTCTTAAGCCTGAAATTTTAGACATTTTTTAGAACCAAAATGATGTAATCGATTTTGACCCAAATTTGAATAAAGATTGTAGACAAAGTTTAGTATCATTAAATCTTAATTTAAATCTTTGTAAGGAGACATAATAGTGATGTGTTACAAAACTATTCTGTCCAGGAAATTAATATGTATTCCTCTAGTATATCTCATAACTCTCGCTGACCTTATTTTGCCTTTAATCCTCATATTCTATGAGTAATGTTTCTGACAAAGGGAGAACTACAGTTTTCTGGGTCAGAATATATCTATCTAACACTAATCATTGGCTAGCTTTTTTTTTTTTTTTTTACTTTAAAGTAATTATTTAAGCTCCTTAAATTGTCTGAAGCAATTTCTATTTAAAAAAATTGCTATAATAAACGTACAAATTGTAGGGGCACTTGCCTGTAGCCATTACCATAAAACACAATAAATAAAGTAAAGCCAGCATATTTCTTGACTTTATGGCCTTATGCGTATTTTGAAAAAAATGGAATATAATTTTATTTGAGGATATAAATAATTGAAATTGTAGTATCTGTTCTTTCCTCGCTCAGCAAATGGAAAATCTTCTAGATAGAGGCAATTTTTATTTTTACTTGAATCCAAACGGCTCCTTTGGAGAGGGACCTAGATTTTCCCAGATTAAAAAATCGACTTTGCCCTTGTGAGAAAGAATGAACTAGAGTAGGAGGAAACTGAATATGTGCGGGGGTGGGGTGAAGGGGTTTTCTTTCTAAAATTTCAGATTAAAAAGTTATTTTTAGTTACTGTGCAGCACCACATGTTTAGTTTATGACCTGTCCACTTGGTTGGTGGCATCACGCTGTCATCAGATCACAAGATAAAAACTGTTCATATCTTTAAAGTTATCTTTAAAGGCACAATAGTAAAAAATATCACATGACAATCAGCTGTTCACTGATTGTTTCATTTATTTATTGAAGCATTATCTTGCCAGCTGTTAAAAAAATAAATAATTAATACACAATTCAACATTGAATAAAATATGATTTAAATTGAAGAGTTCATGCAAGGCATTTGGCTAAGTGGTTAACGACATACTCTGACAACCTGGGTGTGCCAAGTTCGAATCCAGGTTGTTCCACAGAAACACTTTCACTTAGAGATGTTGGCAACTTTCGTGTGGTGCCTCCTGTAAGTGCCCAATGTCTTTTTAGAAAGAATTCTAACTAGAAAGATATCAGGGAAACCAATAATAATCATCTTATTCATACAAAATTAATCTATGATGCTCAACAACAGCATCAACAACTAGATAACAGTTGTAAGCATATAGGGCTACGGTGTAGCGTGGGGTGGGGGGCTCTTCCTTTTGCCTTAATTATTGTCTGATTCATCACCCTTGGAACCTGACAGATTTATTTCAATCCTGCCACTGAAGGATGATTTTGATTATAGCATGTCATCAACTAAGATGGATGTGGTCTAATAATCACGGTTTACTTTCCTGTTGCAAGTCTAGAAGTACATCTGGACTGGAGCAGTCATACCCGAACTGTCTCTTATTTTGTACTAGCCTGCGTGCCCAGAGGTGTTTGGAGGTGTACGTTGAGCAAAAAAAATGGTAGTGGCAGGCAGGATCGAACCCGTACCGCAAAGAAGGAAAAGAATGTGAAAAAAAAAATGTGACGTCTTTGCGGTTGCATCACTCACCAAACTGGAAGTGACGAAATTAAGGCTAGCCAAACAGGAAGAGGCGAAATTAAGGCTAGTCAATCGAAAAGAGGTGATGACTTTCGAAAATAATGGGGGGGGGATGGGAAAAGACCCCTCCCTGTAGAAAAGTGCCCATTTGAGGGTAAAGGAATTAATGTTTTTGCCAATTTTTCAATATTTGTTGTCTGAAGGGTTGAGCTTCAAAACGTCGCCTGTTGAAAGTTTTAGGCAGACATAAAACATACATACATACACACAGGTGAGATTTATATTATAGATGATAGATGTTTCATCTTAGGTCAGAGGTCACTATAATTATTTTCTGGTGATAGCAAATCAGACTGTTTGAAGATAACCATCTTGTTCAAAACAAGCAAAATATAAAAAAACAAACTTTCTTTAATGAACAAAAAAAAAGGTAGAAGAAAAAAGATATGAAATACTTTCCCTTTCATACATATCGCATATAACAGCATTTCTGTTTACTTAAAATTAAAATAACCAAAAGAAAAGCCAACAATGTAGCTTTCTCTATGGTGTGCAAAACATAATATAATGTGACTGTTACAAGAAAATATTGACAGCAATGTTGAGTCTATAAATAGATATAGATACTCTAACAATTAAAATGAAGCAAAATTAATTTTTGGTAAAATTACACCCATAAGACTGAAGTAGTCACATTGGAAGTGCTCTATTTCTAAAAAGTTGCTTTTTTTTATGCCATATCAACCATTTTGAAATAATTTAAGGTCAACATACAACATTTATTAAAAATATCTGACTTAAATGCTAATTAATACTTTACTCATTGTCACAAGTTAATTAGGTTCACACATTTCTCAAGCATATTAGTGAATGTCATATAATTAATGGTTCCTATTTATTTGTCTCCTCACAAGGGAAAAACGAAATACAAGGTCATTTTTTAATGTGGAAAAAATCCAGCTTCCCAAGAAAGAACACTTTGGATGGGGACAAAATAAAAATGCTGTGGTCTAGAAGAATCTTTTATTCATATCGACTGAAGACACCTTGATCCGAGTCTGAAGGTATTTTAGCTTAGCCTACTGATTGAACAGTTTACAACTATATTAATTATACTATTCATGCAACATCCCCACTTGTCACAGATCATCACTCATCAAGTAGGATTGGAAAACCCTTGAAGCCGGATTTTGCAGAAATAATGACGGATGGTTATCCTGCATGGAATTTATTGATGCTAAA
Source organism: Euprymna scolopes (assembly GCF_053919585.1). Taxonomy (NCBI): domain Eukaryota; kingdom Metazoa; phylum Mollusca; class Cephalopoda; order Sepiida; family Sepiolidae; genus Euprymna; species Euprymna scolopes. Next base: position 27,928 of record NW_027633434.1, read on the forward strand.
ATAGTAAAAGAAATGAAGGCTTCCTCTCGTAAAATGAAACAAAGCCAATTCGAACAAAACAAATCTGAAATAATTTAAAGATTAACTGCTTGTTCTTTTATTCAAGTTCTTATATCATGAGCTATTCATTTTTTAAATTTTAATATTTTGTACGTCCGGTTCGACCTGCTCCCAGTTGGTTGGTCGTTACAAAAAATTACCTACTTTTTCCGATGACCTTATGTCTCACACGATTCACATTTTCCTCACTTCCTGTTGTCTTTTTTGTTCACACGTTTTGTTAGATTTGATCTTCTGATCCCATTAGACTATCGTTTTCTAAAGGTGCTCTCAAGCTGTTTCCAAGGGCATTCAACATAACACAAATGAAAAATTAACAATTACTTTAAACTAGCTGAAATACCCCCCCCTTCAATACACTTAGTATTCTTTTTTTTTTTATTACGGTATCATCACCTATCAAGGCTAAAAGCTACTCATAGATATAAATTAATGAAATGAAATGGTTGTCAGTTGAGAGATGAAGACCCTTATTAAAAGACTAAGAATGATAACTGCGTTAAACTAAGTTTAATACTTGTGGAAATGGTTCATAACAGATGTCTCTTGATATCGGATGTGAAGACCATGACGTAATCTGAAAGGAAGCAGTCTTATGGTAATGTGTTCCACAGAGGGGAGAAAACCCTTCTAAAGAAGCTCCATTTATGTTAATTTCACCTGATGCTAGGCACACAAAGGAAGAAAAAAAAATTGGTTATAGTCAGCCAACGTACTTCCTAACATCCGGCGTAGCACTACTGGAAATGGCGACAAGGCAAATCAGTTTGTTCACTTTTATTGTTTTTCAGTATTTCTATTGTGAAGTAATTTATTGAAATAAAATATAAGAAAAGGACATTATTGAAGAATATACAATAAAAATTAACAAAATTATACAGATAAAAATAACAGAAGTATTTTTTTATTTGCACTTTTAATAACAAAATTAAAAAATGTTATTTTATTTGAAATCTTATAAGAAATATGTTTATGAAATTATAAAAATAAGTCTTTTTTTAAATTTTAAAATTAAACATTTTTTATTTGAATTTATAAATATATGTTAATGAAAGTATAAAAATATTGTAAAGATGTAATAAAAAAAAGAGTACATGCACAAGAGAGATATAGGCATAAGAGATAAAAGAGAAGGAACTGATCTGTTTTGTTATCGCTTCCAGTAGCGCTACGTCAGATGTTAGGAAGTATGTTAGCTGACTATAACCAATTTTTTTTTCTTTCTTTGTGTACCTAGTATCAGGTAAGATTACTGTAAATGGAGCTTCTTTAAAAGGGTTTCGCAGAAGTAGAAATTGGAGCTCAATCAAACACATTTGATGAAAAAAAAATGCAATAGAGTAGAGAGAGACTAACAACATCTCTTCTGTGCGAATGTGACTGTAAAGAATGGAAGAGGCCATCCCTCTCCACTAGATTGCAGATTCAATAAAAGTCGCCATTTTATACATGTTATTTTTGTTTTTCTTTTGAAGCATTAATATTGAGGTCATATTCATTGCTGCATAGATGTGCATTTATTTTTGATGTATTGAGTTACACTGATTCACCTGCATTTGTGAGTTATTAGTGAACACAAGAGAAATACAAATGGCAAACATTGCTCTTCTACTGACAAATATATGGAAATTTCACTTAATTTGCCCAAAGGCTGACAACACCCAAGCACAAAGGGAGTATAACTGTAGATGTAAATGAGATATCGTTTTACAGAGAATTTGTTTGGTAGTAAATTGCGAATAAAAATGTTTGAAATTCTTTGTGTTTCATGCAATCTCCTTAGTTTGCTTTTGAAATCAGAAGAAAAAACAAAACAGAAAACACATCATTTTAAATTGCGTAAGACAAAAATATAGGGTTGTCACAACAGCAGATTTTTACTTTCTATAAAATACACTGGTATAAAAAAGATGCTAGAAAAAAGAGTTCGCTAATAACACCAATGATAATTGGCCATAATGAATTACATGTCACGGGCCCTTAAACCAGAGAGAGAGAGAGAGAGAGAGAGAGAGAGAGAGAGAGAAAGAAAGAGAGATGGGGGGAGGGAGGAATTAAATGAATGCAGTATAACAGCTATGTCAATATCCGGTCAGGAGAGAGGAGGGGTAAATCAAAAGATTGGACAGATAACCAAGATAAATATAACACACATAACTACCAAAATACAGGATTTGCCATAATTAACTAAAATCATTTATTTTAACATGATAATTGTAACACGGAAGCTCTTTATTATGTTTGATTTGGTTGTTTTGTAGAGGAAAATTGTTGTTTTTGACTTTGCAGTAAATGATTGAGTTTTACAAAAGGGAAAGGAAAAACAAAAACATCATCAATGTTTGGTGCATCTTAGGTCAGGAAACCAGTATCTTCAGACAGCCTAGTCTGGTAGCACAATCAAAAGCTGCTTCTATTAAACACATGCATAGTTATTTATGGCAAACTGTCGAATGAAGGAGAGAAAGTGAGAAATTATTTCAACAGTAAAATATTAAGCTATGAAAAATCAATATCATTTATTTCATATCATAATTTTATACATCTTTAGTATAAAACAAAAATATTTATGTATTACATTGTTTTTAAAGAACGTATTATCAAAGGTATTGATATTTTTTGTTAATCTCAAACATATCATTTGACACACTGGTTCCCAACAGATCACAGAAGTTAACTCAACAGTAACTATTTGAAAATTCTATGTGCTATATATGCAAACAAACACCACTATTCACCCACACATAAATTGGTATCAGTCTTGCAGGGAGTTTTTTTTCCACAGGAATCCCCACTTATCAAGGCCAGGAGGCCACTCAAGGATAAGGATTAATGGGTTGGATTACTTAGGGGGACGGTTCACCAAGAACTTGTTTATGTTGGACTTGAAGACAATCAGATTTTAGTCAGCTGAAAATAAGGCAATCGGAAGAGAGTTCCACAGGCATGCAGTTCTAAAAAAGAAGCTTTGTTCGTGGGATCTACATTTAGGTTTAGGCACAGATAGAGTGTGGGAATTATTGATAGTGGTTTTGGTCAGACGAGTGTCCTGTCACAGAAAAGGGAAATAAAAGCTATCCTATATAACTTGGAGCTAAGCAATAGTTGTATGAGCCTTAAAGCCTAGAAGAAACTTTAGTAGATCTAACATATAAAGTTATCGTCTCAGATTTCTAAAGTTAGGCCCAAGCAGTATTTAAGCTGACAAAACAAACTTTGCTTCAAGCTGGTCAATTTTTATTTGTTATTGTTATTAGCAATAAAAGTCTTTGCTATAATTTGTTTAAAACTTAACTTTGTGTGTTGCAGAAGACAGTTAAGCCGAAATAAGATCAACAAAAATCATTTTAACTTGGAGAATATAATAGTTATCTACCTTTTCTTTAAAGAAATGCAAAATAAAAATTAAAAAGTAAGATGACTTCAATGCATCCTGAGCAACACCAAGTAAGTACACGAAGAAAAGTTTTGCCTAAAAAGAATAAAAATAAATTAAGACTTAACATAAGCAAAACTTGTTTTTTTTATATAAATAAAACGTGTGTGTTTATAAATATTGTTTATAAATATTCAACCACTAAACTCTTAAACTACTGATCACATAACACTAAAGTTAACAGGAAATAGTAATGCACCAAGGACAGTTTAAAACAAGTAAAATCTCTGTTTGGATGGATCTATAATGCATACAGACATATATTGCTAAGTTGAAATGCTAACTGCTCATTTCAACTTGTTGACATATTTGTAATTCTTTCTGCACATTCCAAATTCAATTCATTTCTTCAAGTCGTTTAATATTAAATCTTTCTTATCTATCTCTTGATAACGTGGCTGGAGTGCTAAATGTTTTTGTTTTGATTTTAGCTGATGGCACCCAAGTCATTTTTTAAAAAAACTTTTGAAATCACTACTATATATTAGGTACAATATAATAATCAATAGAGAATTTGCTCTGTCATAAAAAATACAAAATCTGCATGAATTAAAATATATTTAAGAGTATTTTACAACCCGGCAAGCCTTCCACCTCTGCTAGTATTTAAATAAATCGTTCGTCTTTAGATTGGCAGGTGCAACTTCTTGCGGCAGATTATTGCGGTTGTTTGAGTATCCATCAGTGTGAATATGTAAGTTTAAATATATCTATGCTAATTTCAAGCAGATATGGAAATGCAGAGAGCACACCAACTACTATGACTAATAGGTTTTCTAAATCTAATTTATAAAATTCATTGTCTCCATTTTTTCAAACTACATCTCTTTTGAGACGCAAGGTCAGAGCTGTACGAGGTGGGTTAAATGATAGTATTTTTTTGTAGACCATTATTTTTGCATTTTTAGCTGGTAAAAATAGCTTGTAAGAGGTAAAAATTGAAAAAAATGAGAATTTGGCAGGGATAATTTTATGTTATATTTGGTTCATTTTTAACCATCTGACGATAGCTGCAATGGTAACGACTAAGACTGGAAGCACTATATGTTTTGGTTTTGATTCTAGCTGATGGTACCCAACTCATATTTTTCTGTTTTTTATTTTTGAAATCACTGCTATATAGTGTTCAACAACAAAAATTAATAAACAAAAGATGGCATAAAAAAATCAATTAAAGTAAAGGCACAACCGGAAATGAAGGGAAAACAGTGATTGTAACAATAATCAAATATTTATACATTCATTTTTTTTTTCATCCAATTTCAATCATGTGTGGCAATCTAAAGACTAGCCCATAAATGTTAGAATATTCTTTAGAAAATTACTTGTATCACTGGAAAGACCATGGAGTAATAATACCATAGTAAATAATGTAGATAAGTAGCGACCAGAGTTGTGGAGTTAGTAGTCAAACCACTCAACAACGGTTCTGAATTGTGAGATTTCGTCCATAAGAAATCTTACTCCACTAACAATAGTGTATACTTATTATACTAAAGCTGAGTTAATCAACATTTGTTTCCAAAAGATTTTTTCCTATTATAGTTTAATGATGTAAAATATTCTTTAATTATGGGATGTTGTTGAGCATCATTCATGATTTTGTTGGTATTTTTCTATTAAGAATTCTTTCTAGACGGATATCGGGTACTTATTGGAGGGACTATATGAAGGTTGCTACCATCCGTAAGTGATAGTGTTTCTCTGGAACAAACTGGATTTGAACTTGGCACACGCAGGTTGTCAGTCTGTATTGTTAACCACTGAGCCACTGTCATCTTCCTAGTTATGGGATTGAGTTATATTTGGAAAAAAAAAAAAAAAGTTTCATTTTAGTTGTTCTAATTCTCCATAATTTGTAATTAACTAAGCAATTCACTAATCTCTCACTGCTATTCAAGGTGGCCACAGTTAAGGGAATAACATGAATTGATAACCTAGGTGTGACAAGTTCAAATCTCGTCAATTCCTGCACACCACTTTCACTTATGAATATTGGCAACCTTCATGTGGTTTGCCCACTAAGCACCTGTTCCAGAAAGAATTGGTGAAATCAAAATCATCAACAAAATCAATTTGGTCGAAAAAGCCGTGCTGTACGGATTCATACAAGCATACTTTTTACTTAGATATTTATGCATCTCACCAGTGGTGGTAATTAAATCATTCTCTAATATTGTTTAATTTCTCTCTGAATAGTTAAGAAAAAAAAAAAAAAAAAAAAAAAAAAGTGATTTTTTTTTTCACCACTGATTTTTAATTGCTTTATCTTGCTATCTCATTTACATAGTGTGTACGTATACACCGTATGTCAATTAGATAACAAAAGTCTCCTTCCATTATTTCTGTATTATCTTTAGGAGTAAAGAGACATTTTTTAGTTATGTAAGAAGAATATTTTAAAAGATATATCACGGTCAATGAATTTTCGGATGAAATAAATAGTGGTAGTTACTGTGACCCAACAGGTCAAGTGTAATCTAATATGGCTTTTTTTTTTTTTTTTTTTTACAGCATTTTGGTTTTAAAGACGATTCATGTATTTTTATGGCTCCAGTTTTTGCTTTTTAATCAACAAAATGTTAATTCAATTAAAAAAAGTACATAAATATTGTACATCAGGTTTCATTTTATTTTTTACACACACACACACAAGAGAGATAGAGAGAATATGTGTAACTTTATATGATTTATGTATGGATAATTACCCATGACTGACTATGGCATCTTCAGAGAAGTTATGATAGTCAAACGTTCAAGTTGCTAGTATAGTATGGAAATTATACACGGGTTTCAATTGACAAGATCAATTTCACCATACTGGTTCTAGAAATATCAGACAATTGCACTGATTTGGATTTAAAAAAAAAAAAAAAAAAAAAAATGGGGGGGGGGGAGTAGCTTTTTTGATCAAATGGCATACAAAGAGATAAAAATGCTAATACGATCATGAACCTTGAACCTAATTGAAATCTACTGGTTAAATTCCAGACTAGAATTCAGCTATTTTAGCAATTTATTTGAAGATAAGAAAAAAATTCTAGTCTGGGATGGGGTTGAGGTGGCATGGATAAACCTCAGGTGGTCAAATCAAAACTTAATATGCATATTTACTAGGTGTACAGCATTAATAATCATGTTTTAATATATAGCAGATTTTGCTGTGTGTTCAGGAGTATCCGTTTTCATATAAAATTACATTTTTGTTTCAGGCTTAAATCGGAAATACCATAGACATTTTTCTCAGTGAAATGAACTAAAAAGATTGTTTAATTTGTGCTAAATGACTGCAGTTCAGTTTTCTGTGACTTGACAATCAACTTTTATATGAGAAACAAAATACTTTAGTTCATACTTTGTATATCATTAACAATAAAAAAACAATTGTGAATAAAATAAAGTACATTCCTCTTTACATACAATTTTTCTATAGGAGGAGGAGGCCCCCAAAACTTTCAGATGTTCAATGAGAAAAGCGACTAAAATGATTAAGAACCTCTGCTCCAGTTGGTCACTTTTTTTTTTTTTCCAAATATTGAGAGCAACATTTATAAAAAAAAAAGTATATAACAACTTCGTGATTCTTGATTTTGTAGCTTGTGACATTTAGCTGGACATCATAAAAAAAAAAAAAAAAAAAAAAACACTCACACAACTGTTCTTTATATAATAAATAAGAAAACCATAAATGAAAAAACAAACAAAAAAAACACACATGAAATCAAAAATGTATTTATTTAATCCAATATAATTTAAACAACTTTTTTTCTGTTAGCACATTTTTTTTTTTAATTTATTTTCATTTGTACATGTCTCTGGAGTTGATATTTAATTCAGCAGCAGTTGAATGTTTGTAGTGCCAAATAAATTTGACTTTTTTAATATTAAAAAAAATCTGGAAATATATTTTCACAACTTTGATCCGTTTTTTTTTTTTTTTTCAGATAACTAAAAAAATATTGTCAGCTATATTTCATTTTTAGAGACTCTCATTGACTTGTTAAAAGCAATTCATGGAGTCAATTATTTGTGTGAGAGAGAAATAGAGACAGGACAAGAGACTTACCCACCTCAATAGAAGGGGAAATATGTCAGTCCATCATTCTTCACAATCATGAAATAACTTTTAATGAATGATTTAGAATGATTCAAAGGAATATTCATTTGATGGTGGTTGGTGGGTGGTAGGAAGGCACATTACACAAAATAAAAAAGGGCCACATACTTGTGGAAATGACGAGGTAGAGAAGTGAAAGGCAACAGTTGAAACCAGGAAAATTGGGGAAGTATATTATCAGCATCGTATTTGGTGCAAGTTCAAAATTCAATTCAAACAACAATACAGAAAAATCTTTGATGCACGTACTTGTCATGGAAGGAAAATTTCATACTTCAAAAATCATGTTAATTGATCAAGTAGCATTTTTTTTTTTATTTTGTTTTTATAGAAAATTATTTTTTTATGATTTTTAGAGATTATCATAGCATTTACAAGGCAGATTTTAACCTCTTAACCACTATGGTGGATCAAGACTAATTCCTTATAAAGTTTGATTTTTTTTAGTTAACAAAAGAAACTACTTAATCAATTTACATGATTTTTGGAGTATATTTTTGTTCTGTGATGGGTACGTACATCCTAAAGAGTTTTCTTTTTTCTGGACTTATACCTCTTATTTTTATTTTAGGAAAATAAAAGATTTTGGAGTTCTGTGTACAAAGTTGACTTCTTTGATACAAAGTTTGACTTCCTTTTTAAATTTAAGTTAACAGACAAACCACAACATTTAAAACTTGCCTTCTAACTTTAATCCAAGCTAGAATATTACTTTCTCATCAACAGGAAGATAAAGGCTGCAAAATCAGTTTTGAATTAAAAAAAAAAAAAAAAAAAAAAACTGAGCCTTCGAAACTTAACTTGAAGCATTTAAATTGTTGATTAAAAAAATAATTTCAAGCTTGAGTGCAAATTTAAAGGCAGACATCAAGTCTTAATGGTTCATTTCATCAATCCAAACAGGAAATTTTCGCACACATCTGTCATATCAAAGAATCAAAAGTTAGTTAACAAAAATATTTTTTGTCACCCAAGAGGAAATAGTGGAAACCGTTTATTGTAATCAATTTGAAACTACCTATTAAATCTTGCTTAACAATGATTTATCAAAACATTTGTTTTATCAAGATATTATTATTGGTAGTAGTAGTAGTAATATTATTTATTCATCTACTCATGTGATATTTATCATTAACATTAATTTTACAAAATAAAAAAAAAAATAATAATACCGCTTAAAAATTATTTCCAAACAAAATTATATTTATTTTTATGGACGATTTCTTAATTGAGGGAATGGAGAGGGGGAAATAAAATGAACAATTTTGAAATACTTGGATAGGAACCTATTTTTCTCACATTTTAGAATTTCAAAATTGGTAATTTTATTCATTTTTAAAAACCATAATGCATCAGTAAGCAAATAAGAAATGGTAATATAGTTAGTATAAGTGTAAATAAGACAAACATTAAATTTAAAAAAAAAAAAAAAATGTCTTGTACAAAATTAAAAATCGCTTGTTGCTTTGAAATAGCATCAAGAAACATTTTCAGGATTTCCCTAAAACGAATATTTAACCCCCTTTCTTAATAGGTAGCGTAGCGTATTGTGTAACTTAGTAAGAATTACTTGATTTTAAAAATTCTTTAAAAACTAATCATGTTCAGATATCTTTGCTTTCAAATTCTGATAAATAAACTAATTTATAAATAGACTTAAGAATTATTTAAAGAGCAAAAAGAATAAACCGAACCTCAATCGCATTATAATGAAATTTAACTTAAAGCAATAATTTTAATTTTTTGAGACCGACTCATGGAGTTTGACTAGTTTTTATGAAAGACAACTGATAAATAACATTGTCGGCTATAATAGTCGAATTTCACAACAAACTCACCAAATCAACATTTTTGGTGCACGCTACAAATGACACAAGTGAATAGAGAAAACAAAGTGTCACAAAAATTAACTTTATCACAACATTTTAGTTTAATTTGTTTACTTTAAAAATCTATACTCCAATAAATTTGATTTTTTTTGTGTATTGATATTCATATTAAAAACCTTTTATTCTATTTATTTAAAAAGAAAATAGAACTTTCTATTTTTTTTTAGGTCGGGAAATTACATTCATCTACAAAAGATCTAGCTAATTTGCATATTCTTTTAAACATCCATTTTAATTAATACCTATTAGTTTTTTCAGTTTTTTTTATGGGATGAACGTGTAATTATATTAATGCAGATATTCTACATGATTTATACTTGCATAATATTTGCGTAAAAAGATTTTAGTAAACAAACCTCTTTCTATATATATTTATGTATGCGTGTATATATTTGTTTAAAAAGTTTGACTACTAAACTTTTGTCAGTTTTTTTGTCTAGACATGAAACTTAATATATAGGGTATTCAAACCCATGCAAAACTTTATATTTGAACTTTAACTGGGAAAAACTGGTGCAAAAGTGAAAATTTTAAAAATGGAATTTGCCAGGTGAAGGTCAAACAATGGTATTACGAATATGCATGCGTAACGTAATAGGTATTGGTTCAGGTTTTAATTTTTAGCCTTACAACAAATGTGTATACAAAGTTGGATTCTTTCAGGCATCAACGTCAAAGGAAAGAGTAAATTGCAAGATAACCATTTTGGTTTCGCTTCTTGGTGGTGGCACACGAGTATTTTCTTTAACTTTTTAACTCATTACTATATAATTGAGTTCAATAGAATATGATAAATACGAAATTTGCATTCCTCAAAATATCATATTTAAGCGTATTTTAGGACCAGGCAATACCGGGCAGTCTGCTAGTGTTGATATTTTTAATTTGACAGATTCGTTGGATTATTGTAGCTGAGAATACTCAGTTAAATCACCTCCACTCTATCATTAATATATTTTGTTAAGTAAGAATAACTTTAATTTCACCAGTTCATGAATAAATCCGATACGAAATGTGGTGATATTAAAGATTAACACATTGTATATGAATTATGAAAACCGAAAAGTCGAATAACGCGAATCATTGTCACCGTTCGTAAGAGTCCAGACTTGTTGCTTTTCAGTACTGATTTTAAATATAGTTACGCTTATTTACTTATATATTGCAAATAAATCAATTTTATTTATTTTTTTTAATATTGCAAATAGATATGGTTTTATTTGTTATTGTTTCAAGTAATAATCCAGAGAACACATGCCAGCTATAGGTAAAACTCCAACAATTTCAATGGACACGTAGTAGAAAGTTTTTTTGTTTTTTTTTTCAGAAGTATAACTTTCTATTCGAAAGTTAAATTTTTTTCTGAACTTGATTAAACGAACGTAATTGGTGTGATTAAATTACACAAGTTTTCACATTATTAAAAAAATGTTTAATTACTAGACTAGTTTCAAAATTGTGCGAAAATAAACATTAAAAAAATAAAACTATTTATTGAAAAATAAAATTATTTGCAATTATTTTAATAAACAAATATATTTAAATTCAATACTGAAAAGAAACTAGTCAGAAGTCTTACGATTACGAATGGTAACGATAATCATTCAATCACCACGTCGTTTCGATTTTTCGATTTTATAACTGAAGAGTAGAAAGGAGTTAATCTTCAATATTAACCAAAATGTCCGCATAAAATCTGAACAATCATCTATTAGAGTGAAAGTGTGCGAATATTTGCAACTTGGACGATAATAAATCACATGAAAAAATAGATAGTGTTCAATTTGGCGTGAAATTAATTCTTAGATAATTTTCACTAGAAAAAAAAGACGCAATAAATAGTTTTCTTACTACTGGCCTTCGGGACAAGATCAAAGTGTAGTATCTGTTCTTCAGATGCTGCACTTCTATTTCTTGTTCTCTTTCGGTGGAGGAGAAATCCTTCAGGACTGAGACAATTTTTATTTTTGTACCTTTTCTCCACGTTAAAAAACGACCCTGGTGTCTAACTCTGTCCCGTGGGGAGGCATAGTAAATAAGTACAAACATTCTTAATACACGATCAGCTTTTTTTTTTTTTTTTTTTTTTTTTTTTTTTTAGACGATTACATTTAAACAGTCTGAAAAACTGCGATAAAAGGAAAACACAAAAGCTTCCTTGCCATCCACATGTTATTAGAAATCCATTCTTAACATGAGGGGAGGTTTCGACGCCAAAATTTCCGCACAAATAAGGCAGTAATGATCATCCACTTCCGGACCAGATAGCGTTTTTAAGAACATATAACCAGGATCAAAGTGTAGCATCTGATCTGATACTCCAATTTTTTGTTCTCGGTTAGTGGAGGAGAAATCCTTCACGACTGAGACAATTTTTTATTTTTGTTCCTTTCTCCACATTAAAACACGACCTTGATGTCTAACTCTGCCCTCGTGGGGAGGCAAGTAAATAGGAACATATAATCAGATGTTTGTTTAAAATAGTACATCCACCCACTTATCTATAATTTACCTTAAGAAAAAAATGGGGGGGGGGACATGGACCGTAGAAAATGTACAGAACAATGGGTGACAGTCGCAAATGGATGGACCGACCAATGCGATTTCGCATTGGATGGTATTTGAATTTAAGAGCCTTTGACCCCAAATTTTGTCAACGCATTCAGTTTGACCCAATTATTTTTTCGGGGAAAGGACAATTTGCAATTGATATTTGTTTCCGTCACCAAAGTCTTGACCATATATTTTTTAATGAAAATTTCGGACATGAATTAGACAAGAGAAAAAAAAAAGTAGATTCTTTAAAACAAAACACAATTAACAATGCTGTGGTGCGATATTTTCGTAAATCTAGTTAATATGTAATAACGAAAATCAAACTTTAAAGATTTTTTTGGTGCTTAAATAGCATGTCATCCTAAGGGTTGGCAGATAAATCTTTCAGAAAAAAGGACAAATTGATAATTATAGCCAAATTTTCAAAGAAGCCGGTACTTCTACAGTTTATAGCCGAAAATAGAGACGCCATTTTTTTGAGCACCTGTTGTTAAAATTAGGAGAAATCAGTATTTCAAACTATGACCGAAGTCGGAAATAAATAACAAAAAAATTAGACTTTTCAATAAATGTCTTTGCAATTATATTTTGATACAGTTTTGGTTCTCAAATGGCGCTCGAATAATTCAAATAATTATGAATATGTCATTTTCTGCTTTTAATGTCTTTATTTTCTGTTTTTTATAATAAAAAATGTTTCATGAAAAGCTTTCCGTTTTCAATCGAAACATTTCCAATTAAACAATTACGAATATATGTTCTTTCACTTTATTTACTTTTATAGTTCTTTCCGGAAGTAATTAATATCTAGTTTCATTTTTTTTTTTTTTTGTTATTTATTTCCTACTTAGGCCATAGTTTAAAATACTGATTTATCCCTCTGATTCTAATCGGCAGGTGCTCGAAATAAAATTGCGTTTCCATTTTCGGCGATAAACTGTAGAAGTACCAAAAAGCCAAATTGAACATTTAAAGAACGTGTGCGTAAATATATAAAAAAAATTTTCATTGTGCTTGTGTACCTATTTACAATGCCTCCCCACGGGACAGAGTTAGACACCAGGTCGGTTTTTAACGTGGAGAAAAGGTACAAAAATGAAAGTTGTCTCAGCCGTGAAGGATTTCTCCTCCACTGAAAGAGAACGGGAAATGGAAGTGCCGCATCTGAAGAACAGATACTACACTTTGATCTTGAAACCAACGAATTTCAGGTGAAAACATTGTATACTTCCGTTTCCCATTGAAATTAGTATTGTTTTTGACGGCATAACGGTTTTCAGGTATTCTGAAAACAAATATCGCATGTAAAATTGTCGCGGACAAATAGTTTGTATGTAATTCTGTTTTAAATTATTTTCTACTGAACCATTTTTCGTCATTTATATTAATTTTGGCATGACACTAGGTAAGTAAAGTACGTAATGTTTTTCAATCGTTGCCATAAGCAAAACAATGTGTGCTTTGTTTGGCTTGCCGTAGGACAGCATAACATTATGACATACAAACTATTTGTCGGCGACAATTTTACATGCGATATTCGTTTTCAGAATACCCGAAAACCTCATAAGTGTCGTCAAAAGGGCACGTAAGTATGTAATAGTTTCACCTGAAATGCGTCGGTTTAAAACATCAATCTATACAAACACAATGAAAAGTAAACGTTTATATACTTACGCCCCACTTCTCGTAATTTCTTTGAAAAATTTAAATGTTCAATTTGGCTTTTTTGTTTATGAAAATTTGGTTACAATTATCAATTTGGCCTTTTTTTTCCTGAAAGATTTGGCTTCAAATATTTTATGGCCTGGCAAATCTGAGGACGACACCTATTGTAAAGAAGCACCAGCTTTTTTGCATAAAATGAGCATAAATAATACATTTAAAAAAAAAAAAATCTTGTGCGTATTTCTCATTTACATCGAATTATTTTTATAAGAGAAAACGGAAAGGAGATTTTTTAAATCCTATTAAAAAAAATTATAAACTGATCAAAGTGTAATATCTGTTACTACACTTTATATTGTTGTTGGTGACGATAAATCCTTCTAGTCTGAGATTTTCTATTTTTGTCTCAATCCTGGATCTTCACATTAAAAACTGATTTTGCCATTAACTCTGCTCTCGTGGGGAAACGAATCAATAGGGATTATTTTAAATTGTTTTAACTTAAAACACTCCATTCGACAATCTTCACCAGGACAACGCTGGATAAATATGGCCAGTTGTCAAACGTCTTTTTTAATACAACCTAATAAAAAAAGAAGAAAAAAATACAGAACAATCTTTATTGGTGCAGGTTCTCATCGCAAAACGATGTCAAAAAAAGAAAATCACGTAAATTGATCAGGCATAATTTTTTTTAACTCAGAAAATAAAATTTTATGAGTAAGCAAGTAAAACGGGATTTTCTAGCGCCTCATCTTGAGAAAAAAAAAGGGGAGGGCAAATAAGTTCACACTAATTCAAATTGGCGAGATCAGCCTCATAACTACCGATTTCAAATTAATCGCTTAACTATGATTTTCATGTGATCGATCAGTTTACGTGAATTTAGAATGGCATTTCCGTTCTGTGGCGGGTACTGTAAAGATTCTGATTTTTTTTTTTTATTAGGTTGAATTCTAAAGAAACCTTTAAATTTAACATCCGAAGATTTCATACAAATATAGCTGATTGAAGAGATATCAGGTGAAATTACCACAGACTGCAAAAAATAGTTGAGTCAATCTGTGCAGAGTGAAGAGATTTTGGGAGGACTTCATCCAACAGCGAGAAGGTGTGACACAAAGGTTGGAAAGCAGAATTGAAGAGCCAGCGCCCCCCCCCCCCAAAAAAAAAAATGCCCGGGGAGACCTGTCAGGCGATTAGCGAATAATCTAACACTTTCTCAAATAAAAAAAAAAAGGTAGACCTCGTAGAACTGCACAGGATGTTCATACCACAGGAAAGAGGTCATTTTAAAATGGTCTAGGCTTGGCTTTGCCGCCGAGGTAAAAAAAATTCATATCGCCCCCCCCCACCCACGCGGGATTCTAGTCACGTGTTTAAAAAAGGAAAAACTATTATAGTATAGAATAAGTAAATAGATAAAGGATAAAGTAAATAGATAAAAACAAGCTTATTCAGGACTAGACAGTAGGACCTCGC
>NW_027633435.1:0-17500 GCF_053919585.1 Euprymna scolopes
AGGTTTGTCGTCTTCATACTATGCAAAATTGGTTTCATTTTGTTCTGGCTTTTCTTCTTGCATTCTTCACATTTCTTGTAATCATTGTGGTTAATTTTCAGTTTATTATTATATGTCTACTTTTTTATATCCGAATTATTCCTCTTTCTAACATCATATACTGCAGAGATGCTTTTGTTTAGTTTCGTTTTTCTTTTCAATATAATAATCGTTAGTACTGGAAATTCGGTAAAGTTGTTAACTCATATGGAACGGCTCATCGAAAAAGTGTAGACTTGAAGACAACCATATTGTAGTCAGCTGGACAGCAGGAAAACAGAAGACAATTCTATAGGCGTGCAGTTCTAAGAAAGAAGCTTTGCTCATGGAATCTATGTTTAGGTTTAGGCACAGATAAAGAGTGGGGAAATTATTGATAGTGTTTTCTGCTAGACGGGTGTGTCTTGTGAAAGCTTGGTAGGGGGCATAAATTCTAGCTCCTGTTCAAAGGAAATATACTGTATTAGTAATCATTCTGTACATATATTTGTTAGCGTATTTGTTGTTATTGTAGCGAATATCAAGTTTAACAGGATACTATCGCTGCCACATAAACAAGTTGGATGTAACAGAGAATATTAATTTTTAATTTACATAGTTTAAAGTGATTACTACTTTAACCGTGCCCACTGGAAGCATTAGTTGTAGATGTACACCACTAAATGTACTTTATATATAATGTGGACTAATATTCTGACTAAAGTTCCCATTTTCGTTGTAATATATATATATATATATATATATATATATATATATATATATATATATATATATATATATTGTTACGGCCTAGCCGATGTTCGACCTTTTTTCAAATGCATATTTTATTTTGATGCGCTTCCATTCAAAATTGGGAATTCGTGTCGAACTCGGGAACCTGAATAGAATTCTAGTCGAAAAGTTTATTTAATCTACCGCATAGGTTGTTCTCACTTCATCATCCGTTACAACGTGGAAGTGTTAATGTATGTTCTCTTTGTTGATGCCGCCTGTAAAACAGATTGCAACATAAAATGAAGAAAATATTTTATTAACATTGATTGTTAATAGAAAAAATTCACAGGTATTTGTAATTAATTTCTAACATTTTTATTTGAAAAAAAAAGGATACACCGTTCTATTTCTGACCGATAGTATCCATTCTGATTTCATATTTTTATGGTGAAAGTTTATCTCTAATCTCTGTTAAAATAACTACTATTTATATAGAAGTCTACGAAGTGAATAATCAAATTGTAAAAGGGAAGACTTAGTCCACAAAACATTACGGTTTCTTTGCTTCATTAGTGGTAAATCAATCTGGCGAGTCCAAGATTAATAGATTACCAGATGCAAGGGTTTTTCAAGTAAAAAAAGTTTTATTTTCTTTAACTGAAAATGCTAAAGAGTTACGAAGACTAGAATACTAACATTAAAACGTGCAAAACGTGTCACAGAATTTATTTTTCTATATAGTCACTACGATTCCTAAAAGACGCTTGCCAGAAATTACATTACAGTATCCCAGCGACTGACACACGTCCTTGATATTTTAATTGCTTAGATTCTGAAACAGTCCATATCTGCAACATAGAGATGAAACTTTCACGTAATGAATTCATAATTTCAGTCACCATAACAATGCAATGTATTATTCTCTCTGAGCTATTCGAATGAAAAAATAAGATGTATTACTTTTCCAAAGCACTTCGTATCTATAAAAAACATTCTATTTTTTTAACACATTCATCTATAATATAGTACGGGACCAATATGGCATGATCTATTTCTCTCGTTAACCATGATGTTTTATACTACACCGCATAGTGATTTTTATTTAGCTAGAAACATCAACTTAATTTCACACATTATACCATGACCTTTTATATTTCTCCTTATAAGTCCTTTATCCTACTAAAATCCCCAACACCAACATCTGCTTATTAGATCGTAAAATAACGTAGTAAGTCTTTCATATTGACTGCGGATCCGTTTATTCGCATCTCCTACTACATAAATTATTCTTAATATATTCTTATATATATATATATATATATATATATATATATATATAAATAAAATAAACTTCAATAATTTGGTAAGGATATATATATATATATATATATATATATATATATATATATATATATATATATATATATATATCCTTACCAAATCAAATTGAAGTGTATTTTATTTATATTAATTATAACTCACCAGTTTAATTCCTAGAAGGCACAGTTTCGATGCATTTCAATCATATTATGTATTTAACAATCGATAATAAACTCGTTTCTATAATACGTGTAATTTGTAAGAAGATGTTTCTTAAAGTAACCCCTTTTTGGCGTACATCGATCTGGTTACCGATGTTACTGATCTCCGATATAATGTACATGTAGACATCAACCTTTTATAATAAGGGCATTATATCCCTATCGCCTAATGGTCCCTAATTTACCTTCATGGAAGGAGCCATCCCGTTCTTATCTTTGAATTTAAAATACGTGAATCACCTTAACAATTTATTTCACCTGCTTGTGAAGCTTGGAATGGTTTGCAACTAGATATGGTAAAAAGAATGAAAAACATAAAACGTAAAAAAGAAATATAAATAAATGAATTATAGTGAAAACAAATGTATAACAAAAAAATAAAAATCCTAGAACTTCCCGACAAAACCATGAACTAATTGTAGCCTGACTTGTGAGATTAGCAATTATTTGGAATTGTAAGAAATCCACAAAATGGTTTCAGAATAATAAATCCCAAAATCTAAACTTATCCTCTATTTAAATATGTATTTAAATTAACAAATATTAAAATGCATACCTTAAATACCCACCGGTTCCTTACGAGAAAATGCTGCAGATTTTAATAAAAGTACCTCATCAGAGAGAGCCCCATTTGTGCATCGAATCAGAGTATATTAATAAAATATACGTGGTCTTATATCAGGATTAGAACTCAGAATAAATTGCGTCCATCATCTGTGAAGCTATAACATTATAATACATTTACAGATCACAAATACAATAATTTTCATCCTGTTTGATATTGATACGTAGTGCATTTAAATATCTATCTTGGTTATCCCTTTACTTGGCTTAAATGAAATTGATATAATATTTTTTTTTCAATTGGCATTATAAAGCTACGTAGAACAACGCTAAATTCATATAATAATAAAGGTGTATTATAGGGATAATGACTTCGATATCATTATAGGTAACAGATTCTGCTATGGTACTGATATTGCATTTTATTGATTACGTACATTAACATACTAAGATTTCGGTGGATATACAGAGATTATGCCCTATGTGTTAATATTTACAAATATGAAACTAAAAGACAGAAAAATAGAATAAAATAGTTTCAATATCATTTATTGTGTAGTTAATTCTTTGGGAATTACATTATAATTAATTAATAATCTATATAACCCCTAGACCAAACCGAACCATGCACTGTACTGCATAGATAATAATTTTAACAATGGTCCATTCGAGATTTTTTTTTTACACAGTGATCACCACTTATCAAGGCCCGGAAGCCACTCAGGGATAAGGGTTATTGCAAGTACATTACATTAGTGTGGAGATTTGATGAAGTGTTTACTTAAGGGGGCGCTTCATTAGGAATTTGTTAACGTTGGACTGGAAGACATCCAAGTTGTAGTCAGGTGGGAAGCAGGCAGACGGAACAGAGTTCCACAGGCGCGCAGTTCTAAGAAAGAAGCTTTGTTCATGGAATCCGCGTTTTGATTTAGGCACAGATATAGAGTGGGGGGATTTTTCACAGTGGATTCAGCTAGACGGGTATTTTTCGTGAAGGATTGGCGAGGGGGGAGACCAATAACATTACTAATTGAATAAGAAAATTGTAAATAATTGTTCAGGGAAAGTAAACAATGTCATAATGAGGCCTTGGTTAGATTTGTATGGAGAGAAAATGTTAAGCCATCACAAATCAACTATTAAACATAACAGAGAGAAGCATGTCTTAATCGTTGGTGACATTTAATATAGCCACAAGACATACAAGTACAACTTATGTTACTTTTATATAAAAAAATGCATTACTAAATGATCTAAATTTTGTACCGAAAGGCCTATAAACATAGTGACCATAAAGATTAAAACTTGGGGGTACCTCTATCTCATTACACTGAATTATAGTAGACATATCTTCACAGACATGGCAATATTTTGATGGTATTGCTGGAAAATGAAATTTAAAAGTAGGAGGAGTATACATAAATCCATAAATAAATAAATAATCGGTAAAATTATTGTTGTCACCCACAAAAAAATCTGGCATCATCTAATATTGGTAACAACAGCCCCAGAGTACAACGTGCGGCTATACTTCTGATACTGATAGAAGTAGGTTTGATACGCAATGCAATTATAGAATAAAAAAAATAACTCTCAGGGAGGAGTTTAGTTTCAATATAATGTTATTACAGAAAAATATATTTACTAATGTCCAATTGAAGAAGCTGGATGAAAGAAGTACATCCGTTCATTTAAAACTATCTTTAACACAGAATCCGAAAACAAATGAATTCCTAAATATGTTAGATACCTAAGGAGAAATAACAGTTACTTTGTGCTGAAAGGTTCCATAGAGTATAGAGTGAAAAAATAAAACCATCAGAAGAAAATATGCACTTTGTTCCCTCTTAAATCGTACCATATAAGGATATCTAAGAACCAAATACCATAGGATGCTACAGAAATGTTTACAACAAAATATCTATACACTATTCTACTTAAGACCCAACTAAACAATTTGAAAATTAGTTCAATTTAATGATCTCTTGTAAGCATTTTACTAAATATACCACATTTACGAATATTAAGAACTACGAGATATTTAATGCAATGCCAACTCTCAATTAGCTTACCCTTCGTATATCTATGCGATTCTATAGCCGGTTTCAATTATCTTAGGTACTTTATTGCTATAATTAAGCTAAATCTGTGTATATATAATAAATGAACCGGGTTGTTTTAGGCCATATCTAACCTGATTGACACTATTATTTTCACTAGAAATGTAAAGTGCGATTAATATATGAAGTTAGTTTTTTCAATCTAGTAGAACAATTCTAATTAATACTTACTTTTTTTGCATAACAGTCACTATTTATCAAGGCCCCAAGGCTACTCGATGATAAGGTGGTCACCGGGCTTATATAGTATTAATGGTTAGTAGTGGAAATGTGTTAAAAATGGATAATTTACGTGGAGCGACTTAACACAAATTTGTTTATATTAGACTTGAGGATGACTATATTTTAGCTGGAAAACAGGCTATTGGAAGAGAATTTCATAGGGTCACAGTTCTAGGAAAGGAACTTTGTTTATATAATTTGCTTTTAGATTTAGGCACTGATAGACAGTAACGGGAACTGTTGATGGGCGTGGCTGGACGAAGATTTTTGTGAATGCTTGGCAGGGAGGGACCAATATTGCTAGGTCTGAAGTCTCTAAATTTCCCATTGAAAAATTGTTCCATGTACGTTGAATACATTGATAATAACGACGTCGCTGTATGCATAAAGATCAATTAATACTTACTTCGCTGCATAACAAAAACCCATGCAAAATTTAAGTAAGATCGGTCCAGCAGTTTCCTGAAGCAACACCTGCTAGGGTAAATATGAGATTGCAGTGACTAATTTCAGTTAATCCTTAACTGTACACAAAACTGATACATATAATAGTTCGCTGTGAAGATCCATAAGAAATTTCAAGGGGATGGGCGTCGTCTAGAATAAATGTAGTATTGTTAATCCCCATTAATCCCTAATTGTGCATTAATCCGTTATAATAATATCTAGTTAGTTGCATCTTAAGTGAAAGATAATATAAACTGTTTTAATCAGGAAAAACTGAGTTTGCAAAGCCAGTTATATATATATATATATATATATATATATATATATATATATATATATAATAAAAACGAAAAAAAAAATTAAAAATTACGACAAAACATTACTTGATGTCATTTCGAGAATGGTTTAGTTAATTATTTTTTTTATTTATTGTGAAGTAGACGCCTTAATCGATTCCTTTCCTCTGAAATAGACAATACGATTTCATTGTATCAAAAACACTGTGTCACAACAAGGTATCAACATTTTTTAGTGTCCCTGATTGGTTAGATAAATAATTTTGCAGTTTTAACAAAAGAACTACAGTAATTTCAGAGCGTCTCAATTTACGCTGAACATCTACACAATGCCAACATCAATATGTTATATATGAATGAACCCCTGTCAAATTTCTACAGGTTCACTAGTCTTAATAAATTAGTGACCGTCACGCTGTTTTCCGTTAAATAGGGCTAGTACTTCGCGTTATATTGATTTTGTACTCTATTGGGATGAAGGAATAAAATAATAATCTATATTAGTTTCTAGTAACTAAGTAAGAATCACATGGCTGATTTGCCGCAAATTAAACTGCGGTAATTGTAGAGACTTAGGTACTTATATTTACCCTTTTATAGATTGAAATTTCACTCCGTAGACCGTTAAATACACAAATATCAGGTTGACAAGAAAGTTCTCGCGCTTTTGTAACTTTTCAGTTACGATGCACAACGGTCTAAACAAATATTTATCCATAGCAATGGGTATCATCAGTATGAACACATTTTTTCCAACGCAAAACAAATGTATTTATGCCAGAAACGTAAAAATATTGCGTTTAGGTTGCAATAAAGTCGCTGAACGCGTTTTTGATATTGCTTAGTTTTTTTTAAGCATTCCTCCCTCATGAAGTTGTCGATATGCTTGAAAAAGAAATAGTCGGTAGATGAGAGGTCTCGAAAGTATTGAAGATGAGGTAGAGTTTCATAGCCCAATTCATTCAACTTCTACTGGGTCGCTTTCGCAATGTGCAGTCGGGAATTGTCGTGGAGGAGAATTGGTCTTTTTATTGGATGTTATTTTCGAAGTTTCTGATATATTTCATCCATTTGTGAACAGTACATTTCTGCTGTAATGGTTTCGTCTGCATTAAAAAAAACTATAATGGATGAGACCGGTCGCAGACCATCAAACAGTAAGTATGACCTTTTTTGGTGCGATTCTGGCTTCGGAAGGTATTGTGGAGCTTCCTCGGCGTCTAATCACTTACCTACCCGGTTTTCGTAAATAACCCACTTTTCATAGCAAGTTTCAACACGGTCGAGAAACGGGTCTTTCCTGTTGCGTAAAATAAGAGAAGATGACACTTCATAACGGCGTTTCTATCGGTTGTCGTTCAATTCATGAGGCACCCATTTATTAAGTATTTTTATCTTTCTAATCTCCCTCAAGGGGTTGGAAATCGTCGTATACATTACATCTAATTCCGAAGCAAGTTCTCAAGCAGTTGTGGATGGATTTGCTTCGAGTAAGGCTCTTAATTGATCGTTGTCAACATCCGATGGCTGACCAATTCGTTCATCATCTTCAATATTCTCGTCGAAGCCATGAATTTTTTAAACCAATATTATGCTGTGCGTTGGGTATTGGTTCCTAGCACAAAAGCTTTATTGATGTCGTGAGCTTTTTCAGCAGCTTTTTGGGAATATGATGAATTGAAATAAGAAAATTCTACGGATTTGCTTCTTTTCTTTCCTGTATTCAACGTTCTACAAAGAAGACAACTGTTTTAACACGATTGTAATTTACTCAATTAGATGAAGAAAAAAAAACGATCTTTATAATGATATAAAAAGTAAAGGTATTATAATGAAAACCTATTTAGAAATACATAGTTTGAAATCCAAATTAAAAATTCATCAAGAACTTTCTTCTCAATCTAATAGTTTTTATCGTTATATTAAATTTAGAATCTAAGGCCTCTGGCAATAACATGTACAGTGGTATTAGAAATAAGTCTTTATATTTAATTTAAATTATTAATTCAAACTAAGTTCTCCAAGCAAATATTATAAGTATTATTATGAATTTAACCAAGATGAACATGCCAAGTATATATAGGCTTATTTGGAGCGGAAAGAATGATGTATGAACGACTAAAATAACCGTATAAAGAAATAATAATAATAATAATAATAATAATAATAATAATAATAATAATAATAATAATAATAATAATAATAATAAACCGCTCCTTTCAATAAAAAAGTGACATCAAAGAGCTGAGAAGAGTTAAGAAGGACTGAAAGACCGAGGAGAGAGCACCAGCCAGGCCTCGGTTGGACAAGCGCAAAGAGAACTGGGACTTTGGGGAGGCTTAGTGCCACTCAAATTCCAGTATAAACCAATGGCCACTGCCGACGAGAAATCATTGGTAAGATGCAGTTGCGATGATGCAAATTCATTTGCAAATGCTATCGAAGGAGGTGGAGAGAACTGGAGTCTGGGGAGACTTGTTGTCACTCAGCCTCCAGAGAACACCACAGGTTTCCAATCAGATCGTTTGTTGACTTGTGTGAATGCTCCATGTGAGCCAAGAATAATAATAATAATAATAATAATAATAATGATGATAATAATAATAATAATAATGATGATGATGATGATGATGATGATGATGATGATGATAATAATAATAATAATAATAATAATAATAATGATGATGATGATAATAATAATAATAATAATAATAATGATGATGATGATAATAATAATAATAATAATGATGATGATGATAATAATAATAATAATAATAATAATAATAATAATAATAATGATAATAATAATGAGTAATAAATAGAAAGTTTGGTAATTTTTTTATTGTAAAAATTATGTAAATTTTCTGGAGAATTTTCTATGGGATTTCATTCCATGTAGTTCACGTTTGCTTCCTCTTCGGAAAATAGATAATTACAACATATTTTATATAACGGAAAGGCTATATGCCTGTCTATTTATATCCACAATTTCAAACTCTATTTTCTCCTAAACTCAAAGTCAAAGAACGTTGGTAGGAGCCTCAAATGATTGGAGTTTTATAGTGGTGTCCTTTTATGGATTTTTAGCATGTTAAAATAGTTTCTAAGGATCAAAATTGAATAGACATTATACATATTGGACATTCATCTTAGTTTATTTTTGATTTTTGATCTGTTCGTCTGCGTTTCACGTTGACACAGTGGTAATGTCACGTCACCAGTTTTGAATGCTACAGTTTCTGCTTCGATTCTAGCTGATGACACCCCAATAATCTTTTCTTTTTACTTTAGAATCAAATCTATAATAATATATACGAAATCTGGACAAATTAAACTATCATATTTAAGTGCATTTTACGATTGGGCAAAGCCGGGCGCTCGCACCCGCTAGTTTAATATATAAAGCGCTATATGTTTTTTCTGCCTATCTGTCTGTCTGGCTGTCTCCATATTTTCAATCTCTATCTCTTCCGAAACTTAAAGTCGCAGAAGAGGCTAGGGCCCTCACATGATTGAATTGTTTATGTGCCGTTTTGAAACTTGGTCTTTAATTTGTTAAAATAGATTTGAACGCGTCAAAATGGTGTTAAAGTGAAAAAAAAAAATCGTTATACATTTTGTAATATTCATATTAGTTTATTTTTAATAAGTTCATATACGCGTCAGATTGGGACAGTGGTAACTTTACCAGCTTTGAATGCTACAGTCCGGCTTTGGTTTTCGATTCCAGGTAATGCCATTTTAATACTTCCATTTTTAACTTAAAAATCGTGACAGTATAATAATATATACGAAATTTGGACGGATTAAAATATCATATTTAAGCGTATTTTCCGACCAGGCAACACTGCCCCCCCCACTAGTTCAATTTTAAAAGATATCAAATTAAAAATAGGAAATCAGTATTACATTTACAAATTACACATTACATGTATAAATACAATTTAAAGTTTATTTTTATTACAATCAATACTACCTGTAATAAATTACACGTTTATCTCATGTAAGGATTATTTAAACGGCAGTTACTTTTAAAAACCACGGGATAACTAATCCTTTATTATTATTTTATATATTTAAATTTAGGCTGAAGAATATTTTATCAACCGGCATTTTCAAGTCGTATTCACTTTGGAACTTGAAATCGAAACAACGATTCTCACTCTACTTGTTCATTAAAAAATGGCAGTTTTAGAATCGATTCACTTTGTCTAAGATGTTTGAGGGGATTTTTTTTCCCGATTAAGAATTTTTATGTGAACTTTTCGTGTTTTTAGTCGCCGTTCTTCTTGGGTTTTGTTCTGTTAAGAATTTTTTCCACGTCATGTGTACTTTTCTTTCAGGATTGCCTGAAACTGAAAAAAGAAATATCAGCGTTCGGCGAAATACAAAATAAACAATATATATAAATATGATAGTGGACTGTTTTGTTTCCTGCGTTTAATCAATATATATGTCTGAACCTGAAAGCGTAAATTCATTAAGCCAATCTAAATGGTATTATAAAAGATGTATATCTAAATATATATTAAAAAATAAACTCAGATTATATATATATATATATATATATATTCTCGCTATCTATCTGTCTGTCTGTTTGTCTACCCCTGTCTCTTTATGTGCATTTACATATACACATGCATATATACATATATATACATATATATATATATATATATATATATATATTTGTGGGGGGGTGTATATTGTTGGAAGGTACTGCCCTATTTTTTGACCCAGTTTAAAGTACTATGTATCCTTTGAATAAATTAATGTTCACAACAAAAGAATACATGATATGTTACAAAGCCTATGAAAACAATAGTCCGCGGATGGTAAATCAGAAACCATGACAATCGGTACCAAGATATCGATTGATGTACTTCAGTATCACGAGAATATTTATTATGTCCTTTTTACTAGGGAAAATA
This sequence comes from Euprymna scolopes, assembly GCF_053919585.1. Classification (NCBI taxonomy): domain Eukaryota; kingdom Metazoa; phylum Mollusca; class Cephalopoda; order Sepiida; family Sepiolidae; genus Euprymna; species Euprymna scolopes. Next base: position 10,875 of record NW_027633435.1, read on the forward strand.
CGTTTATAATGGCCGGATGAAGAAAAAGGATAAGAGCATTGTCCGTCTGATGCTCTCATTACAAAGGCAATATTTGATTATTATACTAAAGTTGAGTTCATATCTTTTTTTTTGTTGTTTTTCACAAAACTATTCCCTATATATGTATACCTAGGAAAATACATAGTAATATATATATATATATATATATATATATATATATATATATATATATATATATATATTATATGTATATATATTTTTTTTTGAGGTTAAAGTGTGTTTAAAAAACCCCAACTATTTTAATTGTTTGCATAACCTGTAATTCAAGATTAACATTAATGGGCTCACCTTAACAGAAAAATTCATCAATTTGATATTATATCGCTGTATGCTGTCTGAACCCTTTCTCTGTTCTTCCATACGGCAACTATGCCAATCTTGTTCAAAACGTATTAAAATGTTGCATAACCTTTTTTTTTTCTTAGGCAACATATAATATTTATACGTCTTGGATCGGCAAATACGTATAAATATTATATTCCAAGTCATACAGGAACTGAGACATGTGCATACGATTTTTTTAGTTTATTTCGTGTAAGTAAAAAAAAATACTCGAGCGGCATATTGATAAAGATGCTGCCTTCTGGGAACATGTTATATGGTCCGAGGAAACGAAAGAACACCATACCAACTGTGAAGCACGGCGGGGGCTGTTTGATATTTTGGGGATGCTTCGCTGCTACTGGACTAGGACGACTTGTTAAGGTCACAGATATCATGAAAAAAAGGAGGATTATGTTAAAAACCTGAATGGAAACCGGAAGGACTCTGCTAGAGAGCTGTCACTTAGTCGACGTTGGTGCTTCATGCAAGATAATGCTCCAAAGCATTCGGCTAATCCGACTAAGAAATGGTTTGAGGACAACAATATCAATGTTTTGGAGTGGACATCCCAGAGCCCGAACTCAATCCCATTGAAAATTTGTGGAGGATTTTAAAATTCATGGCAATGGAGGGGAAGCCAGTTAGAGGATTATTGTCAGGAAGAATGGACTAAATCTACTGCTGCAGAATGCTACAAGTTAGTGGAAAACTATAATAAACGTCTGCAGCAGGTAATTGAGGCTAAATGCCATACAATCGATCATTAGAATTACGGCGCATATAAATTTGAACAAGGGAAATTTGAAATATCTTTTGTAATTTCTTTATTATTTATTTGTTTTGGAAATTTGATTGTTGAGTTGGAAAGAGCAGCTGAAATATATATTGTACTTTGTGTTTTCCTTTGAGTTAACCTTTTAAGACAAAATAAGGTTCTTATTGGACCATGCCAATAAATCTGATTATCTGCTCCTTTGTTTTTTTTTTTTGTTTATAAAATTTAATCGGTGTTGCATATGATTTATTAAAATAATTATGCCATAGCACGTGTGTTTAATTGTGCGATTTATTTAATTTATTTAATGTCTTAAATTAAAAATGGTCAATTTTTACGACGTGACCCAGCGTCGTTTAACCCCTAAAAATATTAAGACCTACTTTTCGGCGGCTTAATACGTTTAAACAGTCATTATAAATAATATGAAAGGAGAAATTAAAAAAAAATATTATTTAGCGTGGGGATCACTTTTCTATATAAATTTGACGTAAAATGGGTCGCCTTTTCGGCCACAAAGCGTTCAGCGAGACATGTCATCTCTAAATTTTTTCAAGTTTGGCGATCGAGGAGGAGGGGGGAGAACATGATTAATACATTTTTTTTGTTTTTCTTTTTGGTGATGGCGGGGGGGGAGGAATTACATTTGAAATATTTATAACAATAAATTTAATTAATTATTATAAGACGATTTTGTACTTTTACCTAAGAATTTTATAAACAAAACGAACCCCAAAATATGACAAAGTCAATTTTTTAGGAGGGGGGAGTGCAGTAGAAAAATAATATGGCGAAAAATTTAATTTAATTGTTTAGCTAGATCCTTTTTTTGCGATCGCACGGGCACTCGCTGCTACTTTTATTGAAACAAAAGTTGTAATGATTTATTTTGGATTGTTTTTTGTTGGGTGGGAGTTTCTTTCCAGTACTTAATATCCGGAGCATAGTTTCTTCTCTTTGTATCCCTTCTGCTGAAATATCTGGTAGAGGGGGTATCACGTTTTTGGGCAATTACATTTACATGTTTTCATCCGTCCTTTTATATTTGTTGTGGGGGTATCCACGTTGCCCTTGACGAAAATGATTAGTATACAGGTGTGTTTCAAACGGAACTGCATGTCAACCCATCCAACGTTTGGTACCCATGCTAGTATATATATATATATATATATATATATATATATATATATATATATATAAGTGAAAGTGTCTGCCTGCCTGTGTGTGTGTCTGCGTACATTTCTCTACGCAATAACTCTGTCTACAGACTCGAAAGTTGATATATACAGGGTACTGAGATTTGTAAAAATTTGACCTTTGAGAACTCTACCAAACTTTTCTGAGAATTTGGGGTCTAAAATCTGGAAATTTTAGATATAGCTTCCTTGGACATGGATCTAGCTTAATAACTTGATTTGAGCCCAAAACAATATATTTTAAGAGGTCATAATGGGGGTCAAATTAAAAAAAATTGACCTTTTCTTTTTTTTTCTTTTTTGCTCAGCATGCATCTCAAAATATCCGAGCAAGGCCGGCCACCCATGCTAGTATATAGATAGATTAGTAACTGAAGAATACTTTTGCCGATGTTTATTGAAAACTGTAAACGCTGTATTTTTTGTAGATTTTAATAGTATTCATTTGAAATCATGTGATGACACTCATTTCATTTTCTTTTAACTGTGAAAAATAATTGGTAAAAAAAATTAAGTGGTTTATATATATATATATATATACATATATATATATATACATATATATATATATACATATATATATATACATATATATATATATATGTATATATATATACATATATATATACATATATATATACATATATATATATATACATATATATATATACATATATATATATACATATATATATATACATATATATATACATATACATATACATATACATATATATATATATATATATATATATATATATATATATATATATATATATATATATAAGTGCCATTATCTAAGGGTGGCGGTCCGGGTGACAACAAAGGGGTGGGGCACAATGTCAGTGGGATGACATCTGAGCAGACCACCCTGGGTTACGTTTACTCTAGTTACGCCACTGCTCAGTTGCATGATTTTTCAATTGCGTAAGCGATGTTTTTTATTCTTGAATAGTATATTCGTTGTTTTCAAGTCAGTTTCTATTTAACCCATAGTTGGAACCCTAACAGGTACTACCACTCCGGGTCAGAATGGACCTGGGAGCAATGGCAATTAAATGGTGGCTCCACACTCCACAAAGCCCGCAAGCTTGGGCTTCACCATTGGATATAGTTTAAGGTCATATTCAGGACCATAGTTGATTTTTGATAATAATCCTTTGCTGTCCGCTCTCCCCTCTCTCTATCTTTCTCTCTCTCTCTCTCTACCCCTCTCTAACTTTCCTCAAACTTTTCCTCTTTCCCTCCTCATTTTTAACTCTCTGTGTGTCTCTTTTAACGATTTATGTCATTTAATTCCTCTTTCTTTTTCTCTACTCATTCACCCTTTATTTACGTCATTGGTGCTTCTACAGAATTGGAACGAGCTTTTGTAATCGATAAATGAAGTTTTCAGATTAAAATAAAATGGTTTCAAATGATTTTTAGTCTGTTATGCAGTCGAAATTAACTGAATCTTGCTGAATTATTAAACAAAACAACTTTAATCGTGTTAGCAGGCTAAAAATTGCCGCCATCTTATTTAAATCAAAACGGAAACTTACAACTTTTTTTAAAACTCTCCTCTGTCTTACGATCGTTTTTATCAAATCCTATTTTTTTTATTTTCCTTAATAAATAATTTTCTACCGTATCGATTTTCGTAATCTTTGGAGATAATCATCTTAAAAATACGAGGAATAAGTAGATACCATTGTTTTCATATGAAATTCAGTATTACGTTTTCCGAAATTTAGTCCCAATAGTATCGAAGTGCCACGTAATTAACCTTTTTGTAATATCATCCTGTGTTTACAGTAACAAACACAAAAACAGGCGAACAAGCACATTTTTAATAGATATAACTGTTTGTATAATGCTTATGTTAGTAGACATTTTTCGAATTTGTCTTCCTTTGTCATAAGAATCTATATTTTAATACGATAGCATGTGTGTTTTTGTGTGTGCCACGCTTACATCTTATTTTCTTCCGAGTGACTGTCGTTTAATTGTTATGACCTTCCATTTCCTGTAATAAATAACTTTACTAAGGATTCTTCATACGTTTTGGTTGCGGTTTCTATTTCTGCTGATGAAATTCAAGTCATCTAGTTTTTTAATAAATAATTTTACCAAGAATTCTTCATACGTTTTGGTTTTGGTTTCGATTCAAGCTGATGCACCCAAGTTGATGCACCACATGTATATATATATATATATATATATATATATATATATATTTGAAATCACAACATTATGATATAAAAGAATCGATAAAATTTTAACTCTATAATAATATATATGAAGTTTTGGCCAAGATCAAAGTGTAGTATCTGTTCATCAGATGCTGCACTTCCATTTCTTGTTCTCTTTCAGTGGAGGAACAGTCCTTCACGATTGAGACATTTTTTTATTTTTGTACATTTTCTCCACGTTAAAAAACGACCCTGGTGTCTAAATCTGTCCCGTGGGGAGGCATTGTAAATAGGTACAATATCATATTTAAGCATATTTTACGACTAGGCTACACCGGGCGTTCCTACTAGCTTAGATAAATACTTTTGCAGTTTTAACAAAAGAGCTACAATAATATCAGAGTGTCTCTATTTATGCTGAACATCTACAGAATGGCAACATAAATACATTACATATGAAAGAGCCCGTGGTGGAATCTCCACAGGTCTTGCTAGTATATATATATATATATATATATATATATATATATATATATATATAAGTGAAAGCGTCTGTGTGTGTGCCTGCCTGTGTAAATTTCCATTCAATATAACTCTGTCAATTTTCTGTCTACAGAATTGATATTTGGGAAAATCTTTCTAATCCGTTTTCGGCCAGAAATTTGGCTATTAAGAGGTCAAAGTTGAACGATTTGACCTTTGAGAACTGTACCAAACTCCTCCGCCAATTTTGGGTCTAAGCACTTGAAATTTTAGACATAGGTTCCTTGGACATGTGTCTAAATTTATAACTTGATTTGACCCAAAAACAATAAATGTTAAGGGATCATAATAGTGGTCAAAGTTTTAAAAAGATGTTACTTCTGCGGTTGTACCAAATTACTCAGACAATTTCTGGTCTAAACATTTGAAATTTTACATAAAGAGTATTCAGAGATAAGACAAGCTTTTTAATCAGTTTGTATCAGAAATTTGAGCTACCAATATATAAATGTATGTATGCATGTTTGCATGTCTGCCTAAAACTTTCAACAGAGGATTTTCACATGATCAGTATCGTTTTGAAGGTCGACCCTTCAGACGACAAATACCAACACATTGGCTAAAAACATTAATATCTTCACCCTCAACTGGGCACTTTTCTACAGGGAGGGGTCGTTTTTTTCGCCGATATTTTCGAAAGTCATCGCTTCTTTTCGATTGTCTAGCCTTAATTTAAACCTACGTCACTTCCGGTTTGGTGTTGGTCGTAACAGTAAGACGTCGGTTTTTTCTCCGTTCTTTTCCTCCTTCGCAGTACGGGTTCGAGCTTGCCTTCCTACTACCACTTTTTTTTTGTTGCTCGACGCTAGCATATATATATATATATATATATATATATATATATATATATATATATATATAAGTGAAATTGTCTCTGTGTGTGTACGTTTCCTTACTAAACTACTCAGTCAATTTTTAGTTTACAGACTCAACATTTGACATAATGCGTATTGAGATTTGGGAAAAGACTTTAATCGGTTTTTGGTTAGAAATTTGGATGTCAACGGGTCAATGTTCAACGATTTGACCTTTTAAACCTCTACCAAACACCTCCGCCAATTTGGTGTCTAATTTTTAATTTATTGTGAGCTCAACACAACAGATGTTAAGGGGTCAAAATTGGGTCCAAAGTTTAAAAAAAAATTGACCTTTGCGGTTTCTACCAAACTACTCAGCCAATTTTTGGTCTAAACATTTGAAATTTCAGATAAAGTATCTTCAGGGTAATCTTTTTAAATGGTATTTGACCTACAATTTGGATACCAAAGGGTTAATGTTCAAAAGATTTGACCTTTGCAGTTTCTAATAAAGTATTCAGCCATTTTTGGTCTAAACATTTGAGATTTTACATAAAGTGTATTCAGATATACAGCAAGCGTTTTAATCAGTTTGGGGGCTAAAATTTGTCTGCCAAGATGTCAAAGTTGAAAAGTTGACCTTTGCAGACTCTACCAAACTCCTTTGCAAATTTTGGGTCTAAACACTTGAAAGTTTAGATGTGGTTTACCTGGACATGAGTCCAAATTTTAATATATATATATATATATATATATATATATATATATATATATA
>NW_027633435.1:22500-58051 GCF_053919585.1 Euprymna scolopes
TTTTATGGTTTTCAAGACCTGACTTTCCTTTATTTGCGACACCATATTAATTCCTCACTTTTTTATTTAATATTTTCGTTATTTTGTGCCGTTTAAAGCAAATTTCGTCCATTTTATTCAGTGCAAATTGAATTTTTGTATATGCGATGTTAACTCTGATACTTTCTCTCCCATATTGTTTAAAATTTTACTGCGAAGGAGGAAAAGAACGGAGAAAAAACTGACGTCTTGCTGTTACGACCAACGCCAAACCGGAAGTGACGTAGGTTTAAATTAAGGCTAGACAATCGAAAAGAAGCGATGACTTTCGAAAATATCGGCGAGGAATTAATTAAAAGTTTTTTTTGTACTTTTTTATTATGGATGTCGAGAATGAATGTCATACCTAAGTGTAATGAATTCAACTAGAACCGTATAACACAGCAGATGTGCAAATTAAAATAAATAAATAAAAAATAACTTAATTTTTCAAATATTTGTTCAGATTCCACAATAAGCAGGGATATAATGCACCTTGTAATGCTCTTCCAGCGCCGCAAATTTCCCTTATCTGCGTTTCATAGCAATTTCCAAATTAAAAAAAAAAATATAAATATAAAGCGAGACACATGGTTTACAAAGTTTATTAATACTCATAAAAAATGTTTGAAAAACTCTCTAGGGCCTTTTTCATTATAATATCGCCAGTAGAAACTGACAATTAGAATAGAATAATAATATCAACTAAAATTAAGATCACATGATGGAAAATAAAGTGCCGAGAAAATACCGATGAACGATTAAATTAAATAATTTTTGTTAATTAGACCGATTAAATGTGCAGAGAACGACGCCTTTCAAAGTATTATAAAGCGTTTCAATGCTCCTATAAATCTTTTCTGGCGAACTGTGACACAACGATAAATATTTTTAAAGGGAACCTAATCTTAAACCATTTTCTGTCTTTCCCTGCGCTTGATTGGAGGCAAGTATATTTTAACAAATACTTTTGAAATAACGCAAGGACAGCAATCTTTACCTAGGCTTTACTGCTGAAAGGTCGGAGGCAGTGAACCCATCGAATCTACAATCTTAATCTACTCAATTCCAAATTTAATAGAATAGCCAATATAGGCTCTAGCTAATAAGGTATAACTTAAGCAAACCTTTCTGGTAGAAAGAAAGCCAGTTTACATCCAGGCCAGTAAAAGTCGACTTTCTGCCAATAATAGTGGGGAAACCACGTCCTGAACCTTCAACAAGGACATCCAAGAAGAGAAATCAGTAATGCTTCCCATTTTACATATTATATATATGTATAACCCTATGAAAAAATAATTCAACTCATTAATTAAGTATAACGTTAAAATGACGTCAATGTATCTGACATAATACTTTATTGTAATTATAAAACGAACAATTAAAGGGTTCGTAGCATCCGCCGAAGATATCAGTTAAAGCTGGAGACGATGGGCTTTCCATTGAAACAATATATACGGGATTATACATCATATCAGCGGAACTGAACTTCACCGTATAATACTTATGTAGGTTGGAAGATTTCTAAAAGCCACTGAGCCAATAAACCTTACGCATACTCTGTCATAACGAATATGAGTCCAAGTAAAACATTTTGCTTGCATATTTTCAGCAAACCATTAAATCTACGTGATAATGACCTACGTGAGCTTATCCTGTCATCAACATGGTTGCAAAAAGAAACTTTAAAAGAAAGCAAGGATAAATTTCTGATTTTTTTAATCTTTTCTTGCAATAAATATCTTTTAAGAGCTTGGACCACTTTTACAAAATTTAGATGCAAAGCTGAGAGTATATAATATTCCCCCAACGTGAACTGCGGGATCATTTACAACCACTCGTTCATTTTGTCTGGTTTACAATTTAATTATCTGTGTTAACGCGTTTTACTGTTTGTAAATACGTTTTATTCTTGTCAAACGACTGTTCTAATAAAGTCTATATTGTATAGATGTACGAATACACCAAACTAGATTTATTTTAGAAACAATATCTATGTAAAATATGGAACTTTGGAAAAACAGAATCTCGAAAATAGAATCTTATATAGAGTATTTATAAATATTTATAGCGTGGATAAAATTTTACGTATACAAAGAAATAAATCTATTTTTCATGTAATGTGTTTGTCGATTTTCAATATTTCATAAAAATCATTGAAGCTGATAAGATATACAGATGTTTATTGGGGGGGGGTTAAAATGATTTACAAAAATAAATGAAATAAATAATGCGGCAGAGAGTGAAGACTGTTATCGATACATAATAAATTGAATGCTCCGAATGTCGTGTGAATCTGTCTCTGTACAAAATTGCACAAAGAAGATAATGCTTTTGGAGGGGTAAAACCAACGCACTTCAATCTTAAAGGATTATTGAAAAAGTTTAATATATGTTTGCTTTTAATACATGGGTTAGAACTTTAATTAAGGGGGCATGCTGCTTTTACTTTTACATACATACCGATACACGGGTATTTTTTTTATTCAATTTTCACCCCAAACAAGGCACAGTGCCACTTTGAAGCAGGTGTCTACAATTAGGGACTTAATTAGCGGGGTCATTATGAAGGGAGATGAGTATAACGATGTTTGTAAACATTACACTTGAACTTCTGCATATCATTGCAGTTGGGAAAGCAGAATCCCGGAAGGGAGTTCCAAAGACCCGCAGTTCGTGGGAAGAAACTATTGGAGTAAAAGGCATTCTTGCACCTAGGGATCTCTACTGTAAAGGGATAAGACTTAGTAGCTTGTCGGGTTTGTCGGGGGTAGTTACGTCGGGGAGGTACAAGTGTTTGCAGTTCGTCAGAGCATTCAGCATTAAAGTATTTGTAGAACAGGCAGAGGGATGCAACATATCGTCGATGGGACAGAGGCTGAAACCTAGATGACAGTTCAGGACCTATCAGGTTGGCGACTCTCTTTTGAGCCCTGTCTAGGAGCGAGAGACAAGCAGCAGATGCACCAGCCCAGATGTGACAAAAGTACTCCATACATGGGCGAATGGTTGCCTTATAGAGGTATAGGATATTGTCAGACATAAGTAGTTTTCTATCACGGTAGAGGGAGACCACCTTCCTTGCAGCAGCCTTGGCAATGCCCTCAATGTATCTATTCCAGTTCATATTCCCTGTAAACGTTAGGCCGAGGAGTTTCAAAGAAGTACTTTCAGGCAATGTGTTCTTGGCCATTGCTATTGGTGGTAGAGAAGGTTTCTTGTAGTTATTGAAGGAAACAAGCTTAGTCTTAGCAGCATTGAATGTGACCAACCATTTTCGTCCCCATTCCACTACGGATTGGAGGTCATCCTCTAGTGTTCCTGCCCTTTCCTTGGATATGTGTTCATTTGTTTTCCCCTCATATCTGTTATAGAGAGTGGTGTCATCGGCAAATATACCCATCTCCGAAACAATTTTATCAGGGAGGTAATTTATGAATATCAGGAATAATAAAGGTCCAAGAATAGACCCCTGAGGTACTCCTGCATTTAAGTCATATTGTTTGGATGTACGACCGTCGAGGACAACTTTGATTTTTCTATTACTTAAGAAGGATTTAATTACATTATGAATTCTTCCAGTGATTCCATATGATCTAATTTTCCTTAGAAGACCATACCCTGTCAAACGCCTTAGATATATCAAGGGCCACCGCTCTACCCTCCACTGTTTTATCCAAGTAACGGTATATACGTCCAGAAACTACAGTTAAGATATCTGCTGTTGAACTTGTAAAATCGATATAAATTAAAATAGAAAAAAAAACTCCTGGACTACAGAGTAAACACGATGACAGATTTTAACATAATATAATAACATGATATTGAAGCCTTCCTGTCATCATAAATCGAAAGATTAGGTTTGATTTTAGATTCAACAATATGCTTTGACATATAAAAAGAAACCGCATCTTGTTTAAGACATGAACATAAAGACAAGGAGGTTAATAGATATTTTTCTGATCTTTAGTCGTATAACATTATTTAATTCACTTAAAGGTAATGGCTGTTTCTATTCCATACATATGTCAATAAATATTTTGAGATACGAAAAATATATATTTCATCTATTCTTCACCGGAAACAAGGCACAGTATCACTTGGATGTAATGAACTATTATTTGAAACAGAAGTTGCATGGATACTATGTGTTGAATAGAGCAGAAAAATATATTTTCGCATTACATTCAAAATTTTGCATGTCGATACAGTCAGAAAAGTCCGGGTCCGGTAAGAAACTAGTCATGTAGAAGGTTTTCCAGCATATAGACATGTCAATATGTTAGGGTGGAATTGTCCTACACGTCAAGTTAGTTGCCGATATTTACGTAGAGGATGTACAGTTGATCCACTTCCATTAAAATATTTGTAAAATAGGCACGGTGCTGCAACATTTCCTCGATGGGACAGAGTTTGGAATTTTGTCCACAGTGCGTGGTCTATTGAATTGGCGACTCTTTCCCGAATCCTTTCTAGGAGTGATAGAATATTAGCAAATGTAGCAACCCTAATGTGGCAACAGTACTCTATACATGGGCAAATTTCGCCTTGAAGAGGTGTAATATCCTTTTAGATTTGACTTGCTATGATAGAAAAGAAAGCCCATCTTCTACGTGATAATGCCCTTAATATCTTTATTCCAATTGATGATCCATGTGAACGTTAATCTGAGGAATTTGAACCAAGAGATTCAAGGTAGTTTATCATTAGCTATGGCTATCAGTGGTTGAGAAGGCGTCTTTTAATAATGAAAAACAACTTAGTCTTGGTCGCATTGAATTTTACCATCGATTTATGACTCTATTTTACTATGGAGTGGAAGTTTTAATCCTTATATATGCCTAGATTCGTTCTTCCTTTGTGTCTATTATTAAGTGTAGTGTCATCAGTAAATATACATATACATGAAACAATTTTTCAGAGAGGTAATATATGAATATCAAGAATCATGTTGTATTATCGCGGGAGAAGAGCCTGGGTTTATTTTTCTTTAGGAAGGATTTGGCTATGTTTAGTGTTCGTCCAGTATTACCAAAGGCTTTATTTTCATGGGAAGACCATCGTGCCATACACTATAAAAGGCATTAGATATATCGATGGCATTTACTGTAGCCTGCTCTGTTTTACGCAATGCGTAAGGTATACATGCAAATACAGGGTGAAACGATAAACTTGTCGCCCTAGAAAAGACATGATCCGATTTCCGTTTGATGAAAATCGGTTTTCTTTTTTGTCGCATACAATCTATTAGTTGCCAAATTAGGTAAAAAGTCCAAGATCTATAGGAACATTCTATAATGTCTGAAAATGACAGAATTTTCAAAGAGCGAGATCCGATAATCACCGCTGTACAATTAATGTTCTCCTCCAACCAAGTTTTGACAAGAGGACCTTGCCAACACCATCAAAATGCAGATCTGGACGGTTCAACTCTTGAGGGCACAGCTCAACGAAGTTTCTTGCTACGGTTATAGACTTTGGTGTGGTTTTAAGTAGGAGTTACATGATGCCACTTAAGTCGGCTTCGAAAGTGAACACCAAAATATACCTAGATGTGCTGAAGAGTGTGGTGATCCCCTGGTGCAATCAGGTGACCGCTGACAGAACCTGAGTAGGGCAGCAGGACTCGGCGCCGACCCACGTCCAAAGAGATCCAGGCTTTAATTCAGAAGGCGTTCTATGACTTTGTACCCTTCGCTCACTGCCTCTCTCTTCCTTCGACCTGAGCCCTGTGGAATACTTCGTTTGGTCATACGTCGAGACCATAATCAACAAGTCTAAGCCCCAGAACCAACTTGATCGCCGTCATCTGTCGAGTATTCACCAACCTCCCACCGGCGCTTTTGGAAAAGGCTTGGTCTCAGTTCTGAACTCTATTACCAACAAATCAATGAGATAAATTTGAACAAGTGAAATGTATATTCACTTTTAATAAATTTTAGTGTGTATTAGTAAACCTTATTACAATGTAGATCATACCTATGATCTTGACCTACATTACGTAATATTTGGCAGATATGCCGTTTAGATTTTTACGATAGCTTCTAACTTGCATGACTAAAAAGATAGATTTCAAAATAAACCTGTTACGTTACATATCACATGATTTAAATTTAAAATGACTACGGGTATCTGTTTTTTAAGTACCTGACGAATGTCTTTTTATCATTTTTAAATGTTCAATCAAACCAGGGACGAAGATCTTGTCTCATTGAGGGGCTTTTTTGATAACAGTATATATGATCATGGCAAAGTAATCTGTAACGAAATTATTGTAGATCAAGTAAACTCCGATATCCACACACAAACTATTGAAGGTTCATGGGCCCATACGAAAAACACAATGAGTTAGGTTAAAAATAAAAGGAATATCCGATATAAATTTGATGAAACTCTTGTGGCGACGAAGTGAAAAGGGGAAGTTTTTCCAGATATCAATTAATTCTTCCGTAGTAGACCAGGATATTTTTTTAAATTGATAAAATTATCGTTTAAGGCTTATAAATATGATAAAAAATAAAATTATTTCTCACAGTTAAGTTTATAAAAGAAAATTAAACTAATAAATCAATTACTTACGTTTATGTAGATGACAGCAGAACCGCGTAATGTTAAGAGTTATCCCATCTACTCATGCGATACTTAAAGGTTATTTTTAGAGCCTAAAATGCTTTTCTGCCTAACATCGCATATAGATAGTACGTTATCTTTTTAATGATTTTAAATCATTTTTGTATATACGAGGCGCTTCAATAAGTTTGTAGACTTTTGTGTACAGCCATTTAAAATCGTCGCTGACTCTTGAGAATTCCATATGTTGCTATACATCTCATGAGATGACTGACCGATTTTTATGATTTCAGGTTCAAATGAACAGCTACAGCAAGAACTCGAATACATTCTACCGACGCCTGGTTATCTCAGTTGCTGAATTTAAAAAATGCAATCTGGATATGAGGAAAAATTTGAAGAACTGCTTTAAACTTGGAAAAATACCACAGAAACGTGTGGAATCCGTCAGGTTGCTTTTGGACAATCTTGCATTAATCGAGCATTAGTTACTCAGTTGCATAAGAGATTCAAGGAGGATAGTCTGTGAGAGATGATGAGAAGTGTAGGGTGAGTAGGGAAGTCAGAACACCAGAGTTAATTGGCCAAATAAAGAATCCCATGGACAACGGTCGTAGTGTGTCTATAGAGTAAATAGGTGCAGAATTAGATGTCAGTGTGGGGACTGTATCCACAATTGCTCTGGAACAACTGAAGCTGCGGAAGATTTGCGCGAAGTTTGTCTCAAAAGTGCTCAGTGAAGATAAAAAAGAAAGACGTTGGCATGGGTGTCAAGACAGATCCTGATCCTCTGATAGTACAGACCTTCCTCCCTGTGACTTTTGTTCAGGGAAAACCGTAGAGGATGTCGTTATGAGACAATTGAAGAGATGAAAAAGGCTGTGACGAGGGTAATTGACATGCTCATACCTTCCAGATCTTATTGGAATGATACAGCAAGTGCATTACAGCCGGAGGAAATTTCGTCAAAGGGGACTAGAGTCTTATATGTGCAGTATCAATAAACGTGCGCATACGACAGAAGTATATAAACTTATTTACAGAACCTAGTATATTAAAGCAAGTCTTAGTTTGTCCTGTTCATATCTACATACAATACATTGTGTCCTTACGTATTGTTACATATTAATAATATAGATGGTAATAATAATAATAATAATAATAATAATAATAATAATAATAATAATAATAATAATAAACTAGTTTCTTTTGGAAAAATGTTAAAACGTATAATAAACAATAAGAAAAAAGTAAATACATCAAAGTCAAATGAAACATACTAATATTTTATAATTTTCTATTATTAAAAGCGAGTGTACGTTTCACTTGTTCAAATTTATCTCATTGATGTGTTGGTAATCACGTTCACTATTCGCAAACCGTAATAGGCAAACTTCCAATCAGACGGAATGAAAAATCTGCTTGGAATAAAGGGCAACTCGTCTTCCCCGCATTTTTCTTCTTCTATCGACGGCCATTCTTTCCCCGAGACCATTTCCAGGTCCAGTTTTAAGGTATTATGCCATGCATTAATAACACATCCTGTCCAGAAGCAATGTTTTCGCCACACCCTGCTTGACCATCCCAGTCATTCGGACGATAAACGATATTTTAAATTGATTATCCAACTGATTCACACCAAGGTGAACCATGTTGACAGCGGAATTCTTCGTCTTTTACAAAACTTTATTTGACAGCTTTATCAGTTATTTACAATTAAATAAACATCGATTATTTCTGATATTTGAATTCTACTAGCTAAATAGCCGGAATACAGGCAACATTTTTCGTGTAATAACGAGATTACGAGAGGAGATGTAACGAAAGGAAAAATAATATTAATATGATGGGTAGTAATAACAATAGGAAAGAAAATGATAGGTAAAAGTGTTATAACAGTTGGCTTTACACAAAGAGACTAGACACCTACATGCACATTTATGACACATTTGGAATTTAAGCCAAAGTTGGTATTTGGTTGGTGCAAAACTAATGGCATATATATTACTTTTTTAGACATTACTTTTGCACTACCCTAATAGTTTATTAGAAACAATACCTATTTTTAAATGAACAATCTGTTTTATTGATTAACTAGTGGTGTGCAAAATAAAAAGTAACCATTTAGCTGACCGGAATACGAAGCCAGTGTATCCATTGGTACCGAATCTATTATACCATAATCGTATTCCTAACTGCTTGCGTGTTTGTTCATAATTAGATTAATATGTACAAAGGGCATACTGTTTTACTGAAAAATTTCATTCAAAAAACGAACATTTACATAACAGTATTTCTGTTTATGCTATTTATTAAAAAGAATTCAAAACGTTACTCTATTCGC
This sequence comes from Euprymna scolopes, assembly GCF_053919585.1. Taxonomy (NCBI): domain Eukaryota; kingdom Metazoa; phylum Mollusca; class Cephalopoda; order Sepiida; family Sepiolidae; genus Euprymna; species Euprymna scolopes. The sequence goes on from NW_027633435.1 coordinate 31,433, forward strand.
ATATTACATGAATGTAAATTTATTTTAATCAGCTCCATGTTATTGATACTTTTTGTAAAGATATTTTTTTTTACTTTTCTCTGTATAAAAATTATTTAAGGTTGATGTTATTTTTTATTTGTTATTTAATTTATATTAAATTTAATTTAATTTTAATCATTATCAGTCAACATCATTTGCGTTTAAAAACTGAAGAATGCTTTTTTATTCAAGATATGAGAATTACTTAGCTTTTAAGTAATGAGGGTTATTTTCCGTTTGATTTCCATAGATGAAGATTGATATGTTTTATAAATTCAACATTTGGTCAACTTTCAAGAACATCGTAGCCAGTTCGAATATTGAGCGTATCTTCAGTATATGTGACTTAATCCTGACCAGGCCAAGTATTCAGACCTGACAATGTCAGTGTATAATAATGTATAAAAATGTATAAAAATAGCACGTTTGAGTGAAAATCGTATTACTTAACTTGGAAATAATTATGCAAAAGTCGTCCATTCATTTTTTAGCGATTGCTATTTATTTTGAATTATGTAGCTATAAAATAACTATAGATTTAATTTGAAATATGAGTTTAATAATAATGTATTTTGTATTTTGTACGGCGTAAAATACAATAGGATTTTTATACTTTATTATGAGAAATCTAGAGTATGAAGTTTTAATAAGAATGGAATTGACAAGAATAGACACTTCTAATATAATTCCTTCATTTTATGTAAAGTAGATTAAATAAGTCATATTACTTTACGTATTATTACAACATTAACTAATTCTGAGGACTAATAAATTATTTTGTAAGTAAATTTATTCTGTGTGCCATGTATTAATAAAAATCTGGTAGAGAGCTCATCATTAAAACTCCTCGTTTTATTATGAAAACATTTAATTAACTGAAACATACACATAGACGACATTGTCCAGGCTGCTGCGAAGAAGATAGATACTATGTATCGCGAAAAAATACTCAAATTGTACAGTATCCTATATCAATACAAAACACGTGTATGGGTACAGTTGCTGCCTACGGATAAGCCCAGCAACCACTAGTCTTTCTTTATTAAACAGCATCCAGAAAAAGGGTCTTCAATCTTATAGGTCTCACACCATCAACCAAGTTCAGACAAACTTGTAGCACTGATGCTCACTCGATATAAATACTCCTGACAAACCCAACAGGTAGCAAAATTTCTTATGCGAGAGTATATACCCAAAATGCTGAATTCTTCTGACATATTTTCGGCCCAACCTATTTTCCAATATGTTTAAGATTTTCTCTTGTTCGGATCTAGATAACCTCAATTTAATTTCATTTCCATAAACAGAATTGAATCATCAAATTCCTTTTTCAATAACATTTCTACATAACAAATTTCTTTTCAATAAACTTATCTATTTATTTATTTTAAACTCTCCTTAATCTTAATTCAAAACCTAGCTTACCAGGTTCGAAAGCTCGGACTATCCTATCTCGTTTTTACTTACTTACAAAAACAGGGGACCTGTTCTCGTAACCGATGGAAAAATATAAACAATCGAATCTATTCGTCAATATAGCAAAGTGAAACAAACTCTGTAAGGAAACATGGATGCTTTCTTTATAACAACATATAATCAGATTATTTGTACAATACTGTTTTACACGTGGATATAGAAGACATCATCACTACTTTCTCTTGTAGTATGTTCTTTCCATTGGACTGAGCACAACCGTGACACACTTTTTGTTATTGTCCGCGCAGAAACCCCCATGAAAAATATATTGAAATTATGGTTCATGGTTTTTACTGCTGGAATGCTATCCTCTTCTTCTTAACATTAAATATATGTTTAGTCTTTAAGCTACTCTTCCTATGTGAGCGTAGAAAATCACGTCTCAGTTCTGGATGAAAATCATTGGACACGTTTAAGACGTATGGCATATCTATATAAATAAACCATTTAGACAAATATTATTGAATAGCACGGAATTATTCTGTTTTACAATTTTGCTTTTTATCTTCTCCAATCTCTGAATAATCCTTTTTGTGTTCTTCTCGAAATTGTATATGTTGTATCCACAATCGCGAGCGCTTTCGACAGAAGTACTTCTACCATCCTCAGGCATATTGTAGAAATAAATGTAGAAATTGTTTTTTTAATTTACTTATATATATATATTTCTCCTAGTCACGTTGTAATTTTTTACAAGTTAGATGGGCGGACTTTTTTTTTTTTTTTTGATCCAACATATACAATTTTGAGAAGAACACAAAAAGGACTATTCGGAGATTGGAGAAGATAAAAAGGGAAAATTGTAAAACAGAATAATTCCGTGCTATTCAATAATATTTGTCTAAATGAGAAACTGCTGCCTAAATATACACAATAAATAAACCAGTAGATGTATGTATGTGTGTCTGTGTGTGCGGATATGAAACTGATAAACTTAAACTGCTGGTTACATAAAACTGAACAGAAAATAAAAAAGAAATAGTAATCATACACCAAGGAGGGTTTATAACGAGCAAAAGCTTTGTTTTGATGAATGAATAACGCGTACAGAAGTCGGCAATTCCAAATACAAATTGTTCATTACATTGGCCACTATTTAGATTAGTTTGCGCATGCGTGAAACTAATCAGCTAAAAGAGGTTTCATTCAAAAAACATTCTTATCTCTCTGTGGGGTTAGCTTAAACGGAAGATACTGCGGCTGGAGCGCTAAGTGTTTGGATATAGCTTCTAATTGATTGCACCAATGTCATTTTTTATGTTTGAAATCAGTGCTATATATTTGGTAATATTCATAACACAGTATGCAATGCATTATGATTCCGTCATGTCTTACCTGACTTCATGTATATGAGGGTAAGTTTAGAATTATGAGGAAGACAAATGTGATTAAAATGGAGGAATCGTTATCGTTCGTTGAGATCTCATCGAGCGAGTCTATGAAGCATTTAAATTTATGGTGTGTTGGTTAGATTGATTAAATTGGCTCTTGTCTCTTGTCACCAAAATGAATGGACAATGGGTCAGTCGGAGGCAATAGCGGAGGTTGTCTAATTTAAGGTGAAATCGTAGAGACGCTGCGGCATTATAAAGTAAGGGGGCGAGGAGAAGGGATAAATGTAAGCCAGAAACGGTGAAGTAAAGAAGGGGGGGTAAAATAAAGGAAAGCATGCAAATTTTGCGAAAAAGAAAATTAATTTTAATTGAAGAAACTGGAATTGGGGCAATGGAGCAATAAAAAAAGAAAAAAAGATTGCGAAATCGACGAACGAAAATAATACGTTTTAAATAAAAAAAAACAAAACCAAAACACATATGAAAGAATAACCGACATATTTAGGGGAAAAAATAGTTTATAAGAAAAAAATGGAAAGTTGAACAAAGCATATAAAAGAATGACAGTAGCGTAGCAAACAGAGAATAAATTGTTAATGGCAAATATTGAAAAAAGGTTGTAAAATATCTGGAATATGAAAGCTTATTCAAATTGGCACTTATGGCGAGTATTAAAAGTAAAGAAAATATAGAAACCTCTGTATGATGTAGGTACCAGTCATGGAACGGAAGTGACATTTTTCAAAAATAAAGTAATTTGATCAAGTATTTTTTTTTAATTTAAACATCAAATTTATTCCACATCGGTAAGGGAGGAAGCGTAGCAGCAATCTTAGAATCAAAGACAAACAACCGACTTTGATTTCAAAGAAAACAGAAACGTAAGATTGAAAATCAAACAATAATTTGCCAACTTGTGTATTTTTGTTTTGTATTTTGTTAATTAATTAGAAAATACAAGTTTCAAATTACAAACACACTTTTTAGAAGGGTCATTTATATAAATTAAAGGCAATATTTAAATTATAGTTACATAGCCTCAGCCTCAACTTATCGATTAAAAACCGCAATTTAAAAAACAAAAACAAAAGCAAACAAAACACTACTTGATTAATTTTTGTGATTTTTAGAATAACCGTCTTCATTCGATTACAAGTAGATACACGATAAAAGTTTTCTTTCGTTTTGCTTATTGCTATAAGTGGCTAATCTTAATAAGCAATGAAATATAACACGGCCCGAGTTATCTCCCTTTGTCGGAAATCTTCCCATAACATATTATTTGTTTTAGATTTAAATCCCAAATTTGTGAACCCCAATTTTAATTGCATGCTTATCCGCTCTATCGTTTATTAAGATAAATACTCTTCTGTATCTTCTAATCAAAATGACAAAATAGCTTCCGGTTATTTTCTCAAATAAAAAAGCGCTACATCAAAAAGTAAGTTTACGCGCATTTTCACAATCAAATAACATTAATAAATGTTAAATACATATGGGCGTATACATAAATTAATGCAAACACCACAAACTCCCTACATAAATCAACATTTCGACGATGTTACTCGTCTCGTGAAGGATTCAACAATGACTTAAAACAAAGAAAGAAGTTTCATATACGAATGACGTAATACACAATTATGAAGTAAAATTAAAAACCAAGTGACTCATTAAAAAGCTCAACTCTAGCACACTAATCACAATTAAAACGTGGCGTTCTGCTTTTTTTTTCGCAAAATTAACCGAAAATTGAGTTAAAATGCGTTCCGTTTGTCTTTGACAAATATATTGGAGAGAGGGGAAATGGCAACGTGTGATTAATATATGTGTCCATATACTACTTTCTTAATTTTTATAAGAAAAGCTGATAATACATGCTACTTTTCACTGTTTTGTCGAGTTCATTTCCCACACGCAGCACATAGAGATTCGTATCAACGCATAACGTTATCAGCGAACTTATTTAATTTGTCTACTCTCTTTCTATATTGCTGAGAATTGAACAATTAAATAGCAATTATTTATTACTAAAACGATGGAACTATTTAAAGATAAAATAACTTGAATACCAGAAGAAATGTGAAGCAGAAACAATTCATTTATATAATAAGGAAAAATGACCATTAAAGTCTCAGCGTCAAAGAAAGATAAAAAGAAGAATTAAGTAATAAAATTAGAGACAATACATACAAAACAAAATGTTGAATGGAAAAAAAAACGTGATGAAGGCGTTTAGATAATGAAAATCAGCCCGAAGTAACTCAGTCGTATAATACGCTTAAACATGATATTTTAATTTATGCACATTGTGTATATATTATTATAGAATCAATTCTCTGTTGAGTGTTATATAAAGTGTGGTCGTTAGAAAAGTGGGAAATTTCTCAACTATGATTTATTTTTACAAAGAATAATTTTTACAAAGTTTTTCAAAGACAAATGTTATATTATACTCATAGATACTCAAAATGCCGTCCGTGCACTTCATTGCAGCGTTAAACAACGATTTATTTTTACAACACTCCCACGCGACCAATAAAAAATAGCAATCACGCATTTTATTCATGATCTAAGCTGACCTTCAAATTTCCCGCTTTTCTAGCGACCACCTTGTATTACGAGAAATAATTCGCCTGTTGGATTAATTCGAAAAATAATTAAAATTTTGATAATGTCGTTCATCAAATTCCGTCTGTGTTTGATTACAATATCATCTCAGCTGATATTTTGGCTTGACGGGATTTAAAATAGCCTTTCTTCTCTTACAGATAAAAAGAAGAATTTTTAGATGGGCATATTTTACGTTCCACCGACTAAAAGAAATAATAAAATTATTTCCCTTGGCCGGTGTAATGTAAAATCTTCGCCTGTGAATATTCTTTTTTTTTTTTTTACTATAATAAAAGAAATACTATTTTTAAGGTCGATTTTTTTTCCATTGCAAATACTAATCGGTTAAATTTATGCAAATAACTTACCTAAAAACACTGACAGATATATAACATCTCTTTGTGTGAAATTTACAAATGATATTACAAATGATATTACAAATGATAGACTCAGCCTAGGAAGAGGCAATTCACACACAAAAACACACAAAGTTATTTTATATAATCTTGAAGACAGAGATATAGATAAATGATAAAGCAGAATATAAGAATTGAATAAACTACGGCTTGATAAATGAAACATATACAAGAATATAATGCGCTGACAATTAGAAGAGAAATGATAAAAAAGGAAATATCACTGAACAAATAAAGGGAAGAACATGCTCATACAAATAAAAGCTGCTAAGAATATAAATCAGTTTTGAAATGCCTTATCCCCTCTATACAGCATAAGGAAGTTCAAAATTCTTGTATTGATCTTTACGTCTCTATATTGTAAAGAGTGTTTGCAAAATGATTACAAGGAAACTTTGATAACTCAAACATAAAATATCTGATCAATCTAAAACTTTACCTGATCTTTAAAGTTACCAAACAGTATCGAACGCATACATCAAACTTGGAAAATCTGAAGTTTATATTTCAGTTTGATCTCTGCAAAAGAGCATTTTTAAAACATACTAAGAACAGGTTAGTGTGATGGTTGCTCAATGCTAAACGATGCACACTGCTAACCTAGCTATGCCAGTTTCGGATCATATTAGTCCGACATAAACATTTTCATCAAACCCATAATTTAATTGAGGTTTACCTTCTAGAAAGAAAGAACATAATTTCATTCTTAAATTTGATCTTGTGTCCACCATTCTGAAGAAATGCTTAATCAAATTAAAAAAAAAAAAACATTGATATGATAAATGAGCAGGGATAAATCAAATACTGTAAAGAATTTGTTACTTAATGTTTGTTAGCAAGTACTGCAATAACTGATGTATATTCATACAACAACTATGAAATTGAGAACAGTAATCAGTAGAATCCAAAAGATTTACTTTCGGCAGCCGCATAATATTCCCTTACCTAATTAATTATTAGTCCTTACATTCCAGGAGCGACGTTTCTGACAAAAAAGACAAAATTATGTTGTCTGAATGAAAATCTATTCCATCTAATACTTATTGTTGTTAAGTTTTTGACCGAGTAATATTTTAAGTTTCTTACATCGAACGGCTTCATGCTCTGTTGGGGCAATTTCCATGAAACATAAAAATAATCAATCTTCCTCTACAAAATTTAGAAAAACTCCCTCCCCATCTCTCTCTTTTTTCCTCTCTCTCTCTCTCTCTTTCTCGCTCTCTCTCTATATATATACATATATATTATAAATCTAATATATATATATATATATATATATGAATCTAAGAGATATAAACTTTGCAACAAATTAATCATACTATATGATAGTATATTAGAATAACACACCAAATAAAAGAGAGGAAGTGATCCAAAATCGTCTGCACAGAACCAAATATGTGCTCATAATCTAAGTAACTCAAAAAACATACACATTATATACAGTGGTAGACAAAAGAAAGTTCTCCCTTGTCATTTTTTAAAACGCGCAGATTTGAGCTAATGAATTAAATATAACACTTTATACAACCTGTACATTCGACTTTTATTCCTCTATAATTTTACATGTTCATATTTGACTTTTAATTGAAGTATCCTAGTGGGCACGTCACTTGAAAAAAATTAACTTCAGATCTAGAAGGCAAAAAGAACCTCCGCAGCAATAAATGAGCTGTAAACCAGCTTAAAATATTCACCTATTAGGCAACAAAGCATCTCTAATCCAAACATCATTAACCGATGTAGAATTATATAGAATTAAAATGTCAAGTGATGAATTGTATCATGTTAAAAGAATATAACTGCATAAAAGAATATAACTGCATACTTTAATTAGTTTACAGTATATAAATCTCATTCAGTTGATTCCATTACACATATGAAACGTTTATTATAGACGATTCATTTGACGTATGAAAATTTTTTATAATTTTCCATAGATTGTTAGTACATAGTTGAACAAACAACATTCACTGAGAAGGATTATACACAATGGCGCACATGGATATAGGACTGTAATGTATGTGGCTTCTTTCAGTCTTCACAGACTATGGATACCCACTGTAAGGGTGCTTGCGCGTGACATTTGTGTGGCAAGAGCTGCGCAGTCTCCAACCACGCCGATCCCGAGTCAACATTGTTGCATACCAGTGGCAAATAAAGGTGCAGGACGACTGGAAACAATGCCGAGAGGAGCGGAGATTACATTCAGCGCCTGGTCCCAAATGATCACCCATCTGGTACTAGCCAGGGTCAACGTTGCTTAACGTCGGTGATCTGGCGAGAACCGGTGTTTCAGCGTGATTATGCCATATATATATATATATATATATATATATATATATATATATATATATATATATATATAATGGCAAGAATAACGAATATTCCAACTTTATTAGCTGAATTGTAGCTTGAAAATGATTTATCTGATCGGCTGTTAACGTAGTCATTCGTCAAACAGAAATATGAAAAAATATGTATGCTTCTAATTAATGCGCTATAATATTTGATGAATAAACTGGAGTGATGGAAAACTAGAGGTAGAACTTTCGAATCTTTCAACTTTTGAATGCATCCATTGTAAAGTCAGTCTTCCTAAATTTAAAACTTTCTAAATTCTTTTCAATTATCGAAGATTACGCAGTAATTTGTATTTTGTAAAATGTTCACAAAGATATAAATGATTGATCTGATAAAAACTGAAATGCATTATAATAGATCTTATTCGTCTTTCATCTATATATACTTCATTTAACAATTTTCCGTTCAGTCATTTCATCATTGTCTTTTCGATTTTAATTTATATTTGATTCGTCCTGAATAAACGAATGGTTCAGGATTTATCTAAGTTGCATTTATCGAGAACATGTAAACTTCAGATACTTTTTATAATTATAGAAATATCATTCTTGCATGTATTAAAGTACAAAAAAGTATATTTTTAGGTTCATGACATATTATTGAAAAAAAAGCCACGGACGATGAGAACCGTAATTAGTAGCATCTAAAAAAAAACCCAAATACTTTCGTCAGTCGCATAACATTCGCTTACCTTAGTCTGTTCTTTAATCCTCGCATTCCAGGAGCGATGTTCCTAACAAATAAGAAATAATTGCTGTCGTCTGGATGAAAATCTATTCCATCTTAAACTTATTGTTGGTAATTCTTGCCTTTCGAATACTATTTTAGCTCCTTACATCAAGTGGATACATGCTCTGCCTGGAGCGATTTCAATGAAAAATAAAAATAATTCAACGTTCCTCTAAAAAAGTCAGAACCTCTTTCTCTCCCTCTGTTATATATATATATATATATATATATATATATATATATATATATATATATATGTATATATATATTATACATCTAACGTATATATCTATATATCTATAAAAGTGAACGTTTCTGTCTGTGTGTGTATCTGTGTGTCTGTGTGTCTGTGTACATTTCCCTACGCAATAAGTCTGTCAATTTTAAGTCTGTAGACTCGAAATTTGATATACAGAGTGCTCAGATTTGGGAAAACTGAATTGATTGTTTTCGGGCAGAAATTTTGCGATTAAGGGGTCAAAGTTCAACGATTTGACTGTTGAGAACACTACCAAACTCCTCCTACAATTTTTGGTCTACGCACTTGAAATTTTAGATATAGGTTTCTTGGACATGGATCTAACTTAATAACTTGATTTAAGCCCAACACAATAACTTTTAAGGGGTCATAATAGGAGTCAAATTTAAAAAAAATTGACCGTTTTTTTTTTGCTCAGCATACACCTCAAAACACCCGGGCAACGCCGGGCACCCATGCTAGTATCTATCTATCTCTCTCTCTCTCTCTCTCTCTCTATCTATATATATATATATATATATATATATATATATATATATATATATAAGTGAAAGTGTCTGTGTGTGTGTTTGTGTATCTGTGTGTCTGTGTGTCTGTGTACATTTCCCTACGCAATACCTCTGTCAATTTTTAGTCTTTAGTATACAGGCTAATAAGATTTGGGAAAATCTATATGATAGGGTTTTGGACAGACATTTGACGATTAAGGGGTCAAAGGTCAACGATTTGACCGTCGAGAACTCTATCAAACTCATCCGAAAATTTTGGGTCTACGCACTTGAAATTTTAGATATAGATTCCTTGGACATGGGTATAACTTAATAACTTGATATGAGCTCAAAACAATAAATTTTAAAGGGGTCATAATAGGGGTTAAAGTTTTTAAAAAAATTACCTCTGCGGTCTATATAATGCTAACAAATTCAATAAAAGACAGCTAATGATCCATAATAATATGCATACCACCACATATGTACTTACAAATCTAAGTAACTGCAAACACATAAACATTTTATACAATGGCGCAAAAAAACGTCCGCACTTGTCATTTTTTAAACGCAAATTTAAGTTAAACAACCTGTATATTCGCCTGTAATCTTTCTGTAATTTTACATGTTTATATTTGACTTTTGATTGAAATATCTAAGTGTTCACGTTTACTAAAATAAAATTGACTTCATATCGAGAAGGAAAAAGATACTCCGCAGAAATAGATGAACTTAAAACCAGTTTAAATATTCACCTTGTATGAAACTAAACACTGTTCATGCAATATTATGTAAAAGTAGTTACGAAAAAAGAAATACCTAAAATAAAATTTGACAATCGGGAAATTACTAAATTGTTTGATATGACGTAATTCCATCATATCGTACCAGGCATCAGGGGTAGCATGCTCTTATCGGTCAGATATGACTGACTAATCATCTTAAATAATTAGAAATTGAATTTTGAGTGTCATACACACTGAGAATTGAACCAGGAATCTGTAGAAGAATGTAACTTTACTATTGCATTACCAACTACTTTATCCATTACGCCACTGGTCCTTACTGATCAAATAATTAATTTCCTTCAAAATTCCGTGCAGATTTCAAAGTTCAACAAAAAGATTGTCAAGATAGACAGAAGGTTATCCGATTTTACAATATACAACCGTAGAAGTTCGGAAGTTATATCATCCGAAACTTTGTAAAAATAATATTGAAAATTAGAACTGTTGAATAGTATTCAAGGGAACGCAGGGATTGTTGCTGGTCGTTCGCACACGCATATAAGGCTAGATGAACACACGTAAATATTGTGGAAATCTTCAAACAAACGTCACCAAAAGTCATAACAATTGCAAGAAGAGTGCATCAGCTTTGAAATCAACATTCTTCAACTGACAAGTTTTGAAACCAATCATATTGAAATTTTATAAGGGCTAGTAAAATGCGCATGAAAAATGAAATTCATATCTAAAGTTTTTATAAATAAAAACAAATGCCAGCCAAGGAAAAAAGGCAGTCAGAGAAAAGGGCATCGAGACGACCAGTTGTCAGTTTGTGTCACCCATCTATCCCCTCTCTCTCTCTCTTTCTCTCTCTCTCTCTCTCTCTCTAGTATATTGAGAAAGAACTGAACAGAAGATAAATTGGCATTTCTTTTTATAAACTTACGTCAAGTGTTTTTGTGAAACAACTAGTTGTCTTATATACATTCGTCAAGAACTTGAAACTCTGTTTAGCAGATTATATAAACGACACTGTTAAAAACTAAAAAAGAAAAATACAGCATAACGTTACAGAACTGTAGTAAGTAGAATCTCCAAAAATTTCTTTCGGCAGCCGCAGAGCATTTTTTAGTCTTCACACTTCATTAGAAATGTTTTTGATAAAAAGGGAATAATTGATATTGTCTGGATGAGAATGTATACCATCTAACTCTAATTGTTGGTAAGATTTTGACGTTCTAGGACTATTTTTTATCTCCTTACACCAAGTGGATTCATGCTTTGTCTGGATATATTTTTATGGAAGATAAGCGCAATCAATTTCCTCCCCAAAATTCAGAAACTAATTACAACGTGCTATTAAATTCCCATGAATGGGAAGTTATTCTTAAAAAGAAGACCATCCTTGTAAAATGTTTGCGATATTGTAAAGCCGTCAGAGATTTACATCATTTGAAAGGAATCTCGTCATTGGACCGATGAGAATAGACAACATTCATACATGGCTGCTTGCATAAATAATATAATCAGTCCATCATAAACGTTATCCATATAATACATGATCTTGATCATTCCAATAATATTTTGATACCGGACAATGAACAAGCGTCAACAACGTTATAATACGATGCACCAATTCGTCAAGATATTGACGATAAACTTCCAACAGAAAACTCTGCGTGAACTATAAAATGAATAGATAAACAAAAAAGAATACAGTATTAATCGTAGCATACAGTGTTCAATGGACATAATTGTGGACATAATTGTGGGATCAGATAATATTCGAAATAAATGGAAAATAAAACGATCCTTAGTGAAAAAAGAAAAAAAAAAGAAAAACAAAATAGGAGAAATCAAAATGAAAACAGAATATATATCCCAATTTATATAAAGCTACAGTGAATATATTTATATATTGATATATGCAGGATTAACATCTAAACAATTTCACTGACTATTTATGAAAGTTTCAACACAGCTGCCCGTCGTAACAGGCTATATTTAGTTTAACAATTTCATGCAAAAAGGTTTTAAAGGAGATTAAAAGCATTTCCTAAAAATTCAGATGGCATAGATTTTTATTTATTGTTAAATCTTAACAATACGTGTTATTTAAAAAGAAATCAAGTCTCTCCATATGTAAGGTATTAGTGTTCGTGTGTGTTGTGTGTGTGTGTGTTTGTGTGCGTGCGTGCAACTCTCTTACAGCCCACACTACTTGAGCAAGTATAACAAAACCTGGCATGATAATGGTCTCCTACCTAGAGATGTTGCACACCATTTTCCCAAGTAAAGGTTAAGTTCATAGCCAAAGCATATATACTCGCATAAAGCCTACATCAATGGGCCTATAATAAGCAAACTTCAAGACCAAAGTTAAGGTCATATTTAGAGCGTCTCTTCATAAACTCATCTACCTTGAGTTGGTGCACACCGAGTTTGGGTTTGCCACCATCCCAGGTGCCGCCAGCGTGGCGCCGGCTAATTTCTTTGTAAATTTAAATCAGATGACCCTCCTCCGCCTCTACGAAGCACGGATACCTTTGCTAGTAATTGATATTTTGAAAATAGGTCGGACAGTGTATTTTGGGTTTACTTTTAACAAACCTGTTACTGTTGATTCGCTAATTGTGTTTTTTTAATCCTCATGTTCCATGTTTTTGACAAAGTTCGAAGGATTGCTGTTTTCTAGGACAGAATTATTTCAATCTAACAGTTATTGTTTGTAACATTTTTTTACCTTGGAGTAATATAGTTTAGTTCTTTACATCAAGTGGCTTCCTGCCTTTTCTGCAGCGATTTCTCTGAAAAGTAAATATTTGACCAGTTTCAACTGTAAAAATGGTGTGGTGGCATAAAATAAAAAAAAAACTCTGATATTAAAATTCAAATATAATACATTTGTCAAGAATGAGAGTTCAATAGAAACGTTGTTTTAATTTGAATAAAATAAAAGACGCATCAAGTGCGCTTGAAACCAAATCACAATATAATATTAGGAAAATAAACAAATATGTTACTTGTTTGAAATTTATCACAAATATATTTCCGAAATATATTTGTCATGAATTTCAAACAAGTAAAATAGTTGTTTATTTTCCTAATATTATATTGTGATTTGGTTTCAAGCGCACTTGATGCGTCTTTTATTTTATTCAAATTAAAACAGCGTTTCTATTGAACTCTCATTCTAGACGTTATTCTCGCGTTACCTACGCACAGTTCAAAAATTTCAAAATACAACCGCCAGATACAACGCGCGGCTTTATGAAAACAAACTTCTTTCTCATAATTTACAACATGGCAAGGAAGAAGAAAAGAAAAAAGAAACAACACAACACACTGAAGATGGAGTCTACCTCCGAAAAATTTTTTTGATAAACATGTAAAATATTTGTTTCTTTTAATATTACGTTGTGATTTTGTTTCAAGCGCACTTGATGTATATTTTATTGAATTCATATTAAATTTGCATTATATTAGACACTGATAATGCAAGGTCCATTCGAACGTAATTTATTCGTAGGACACCTTATGTTTAAGACTAAAAGAGTTTAATATATTCTACATCCAAAATCATGTAGTGGGTTTTTATCAAAATTGGAATAATATTCTTGTTATACGTTCTAAGAACTTTATCTTCATTTTTATCTTCTAGAAATAAACATGCCGAAATCTGTTTTTTTTTTTTTAGCCGGAATCAATAGAACTCGTTCTGACATTCCGGATACTTCCATTCTACGACGAAATTCCCAGAATTTAAACACTCCAAATATTGAAAACTTTGAAGGCGGGTGTAATAACGTAAAACGAGCAACCTTCTTTACACTATAATTTATTTTCTGACTAGTCACCATTGTTCTCAATGCATAGTTGCCAACGATGAAGAAGAACTGTGCATGGACCCTCACAGTGCGATTCCAAAAGGAAAGCCTCCTATGTTTAAGTTAAATATTTGAAGCATCTACGACAATGGCAGCAGTACTGCTAAAACGAGCGATCATTGGTTTTCAGAAAAGTATTTTTCTCCATGACCACCACCATTTCCAGTCCACATTTTCGAGGCATTCAATGACGCTCTCTACTTCTGATGCATATCTATGACATAGTTTCCTTTCTTACAGTTTCACACAGTAAATATCTGTTACAGCTCTTAGGTCCTGAATGCATTATTTTATTCATTATAACACTGAATTTGCAATCCGTTTAGATCTATTAGAGCGAAAAAAGAGATAAGAGAGATTACGTCTATATATGTACTCGTCTCTCTCTCTTTCTCTCTCTCTCTCTCTCTCTCTCTCTCTCTCTCTCTATATATATATATATATATATATAAATTACAATTAAATATACTAAAATGATCCAAGATGGAAAATTAAAGTATATTATAAATATAAAAGAATTAATATTTATAAAGTTATCTCAGCCAGATGTAAAAGCTCGATGAAACCAAATAGGATATAGAGCTTATAATACGAGCAAACAGTTAATAAAAGTTATATATATATATATATATATATATATATATATATATATATATATATATATATATATATATATGTACAGTGCCACGCAAAAGTATTGGATACATTTTTCTTCATAACTAAAATTAGGGTTAAATATTTACCTAAAATTTGGTCGGTATATTCCTATCCCTATTCTTACTTAACGTTCGTATAGCAATTACAAAATCAAAGTTTAGAAAAATTATATTTAAGGAAATATAGAAGTTAACAAATGGAACATTATAGGAACCACTAAAAATCCCTTTTCTAAAATAATTTCAGATGACGTGTTGCAATAATACAAGCGAGTTAACCCTTACCAATCAGAGAGTTTCATATTAAATAATTCTTATAACATTTTTCCAGGTTATGTTTACCTTCTTCAACGTCAACCAGTTCATTTATAAAAATGCCAAATACTTAAAAGTTCTCAATAGATATTCGTAAAAATTTATCGATAAGCAAAAATAAGGAAAAAAAAGGTGTCGAATAATATCAAGGCAACTTAATCTACCACCTAGTACAGTTGGAACCGTTATTAGAAATTTAAAAACTCTGGTGAAGTTTTTGTAAACTTTCCTGAATGAGGTCGATCAGGGAAATTAAACGTCAAAAACCAAGATGGATGAGCAGAAAAAGTACAAAGAAACCGTTTTGTTACTCGTGGTAAAATTAAAACTGATCTCAGAGAAACTGGGATCGATGGTAACAAGCATACAATCAGTAGAGATATAAATGTTAGTCTTGTTTCAAGATCTCCAAGAACAGTTCTATTGCTGAAGCGTCAACATGTCAGATCATGTTTGAATTATGTGAAAACATATGAGGAAAAACCACATAAATTTTAGAGCGAGGTAATCTGGTCAGACGAAATAAAAGTCGAAATCTTTGGAAGAAAAAGAGCAATACAATTATGGTGTGAAAATGGCACGACATTAAGCTAAAAGAATACCATTCCTATATAGGATATCAGCTAGAATTGCATCAGTAAAACTTTCAAAAGTAAAACTAAATAAGAAATTAATAACTAATTCAACAGCAAAAATGTAAAAATAACAACCCAAACAAGATATAGAAATATATTCTACGCTATTGATATTAGGAGGAAAAAACTTGTTAAAATATTTTATACGAAGATTAACCTATGAAGACAATCTAGATATGATGTTAAATAGAAACTATTTATATTGACAAAAAAACCCAGATCAAACAAGTTAACTTACTTTAATTTCGAGGAATTTGACGACCGACAGGTTATCTCTCTTGAACGGTGTCAAAGAAAAAGCAATTCAAATACGCATTTACTCTGGAATAGAAAATGATGAGTGCCTCATTAATGAGTAACACAAGTACCTCCAACTCTACCGTAAGGACTCGGACAGACATATGCATGGGCTTGGAGTCTATATTCGTAACACCCTCCCCCTGACTAGGGAAATAAATTTAGAATCAGAGGACCAGGCCTTTATGTGCTTCAGACTAAATATGCAACACAATATTAGCTACTTTTATTTTCTCTACCGCTCTCCCTCAAACCAAGACTGTACCCTAATAAACAAAGTCTCAGACAGCATAGATATAGCACTCTCCCTCGATACTAGCGCACAAATACATGTATTTGGTGACTTCAATGTCCACCACAGTAACTGGCTAGGATTCTCGAATCACACAGACGTAGCTGGTAGCGCAACACATAGCTTCTCTATATCCCATTCCCTATCTCAGTTGGTTACATTTCCGACACGTTTCCCAGACCAGCAAGATCAACATGCCTCACTTCTAGATCTCTTTCTGACAACGGTTCCCAATGACTGTACAACAAATGCCCACAGCCCACTCGGGAATGCTGATCACGCTGTGATAATGGTAGAAATCAACCTAAATTCTCGCCCTAAAACTAAAGACCCACTACACAAAACAACGAGGTATTACAAAAAGGCTGATTGGGAAGCCATCAGGGAACTCATCAGAGATACCCCATGGCAAAATATCTTTACTCTTCCAGCGGAACAGTGTGCAAATGAGACCACTGAATGGTTCAAAACTGCTATTGAAGCACATGTTCCCGCACGGAAATTCTATAGCAAGCCCCACTCTCCTCAATGGTTTACTTCTGCTTGTGAAGCTGTCATTTGGCAGATTCAACCGACATAAGTCCAGCTCAAATAAACAGAAGTTTATAGAAACTAGAAATAATTGTAAGAGAGTGATAGAGGCAGCTAAGACAGATTACTCTGAAACCACCAGAAAACGCATCGAAGCACAGAAATTAGGAACCCGGGATTTTTGGAAAATCTACAACAGCATAGTAAATAATGGACAGTCAACTATTCCCCCACTATCAAACAATCATGAGGTTGCTTGCACGGCAACTGACAAGGCTAATCTGCTTGCCAGTCGGTTTGCCTCAAACGCCACACTGAACTCGGTACACCACTCACTCCCTGATTTTCCTCTGCGAACAGACGCCACACTAGACGATTTGAAAATCACCCCTTCTCAGGTACATGCTATTATAAAAAACCTAGACACCTCAAAAGCATGTGGACCAGATATCATCCCGGCTGTGCTATTAAAAAAATGCTCTGCCGAGGTTGCTCCAGTTCTGTCCAAACTTTACAATAAATGCCTCAACGAATCTTGTTTTCCCGACTGCTGGAAAACCGCCTCTGTGGTACCAGTCTTCAAGAATTCTGATGAAAGAACTGACCCACTAAAGTATCACCCCATTAGCCTCCTCCCGCTTTTCGCCAAAATATTTGAGTCCTTAGTTAATCAAGCCCTAGTCCAGCACTTAACAGCTGCTAAACTCCTGACTGACAAACAATATGGATTCAGGCAAGCCCGTTCAATAGCAGATATCTTAACTGTAGTTTCTGGACGTATATACCGTTACTTGGATAAAACAGGGGAGGGGGGAGCGGTGGCCCTCGATATATCTAAGGCTTTTGACAGGGTATAGCACGATGGTCTTCTAAGGAAAATTAGATCATATGGAATCACTGGAAGAATTCATAACGTAATTAAATCCTTCTTAAGTAATAGAAAAATCAAAGTTGTCCTCGACGGTCGTACATCCAAACAATACGACATAAATGCGGGAGTGCCTCAGGGGTCTATCCTTGGACATCTGTTATTCCTGATATTCATAAATGACCTCCCTGATAAAATTGTTTCGGAGATGGGTATATTTGCTGATGACACCACTCTCTATAACAGATATGAGGGGAAAACAAATGAACACATATCCAAGGAAATGGCAGAAACACTAGAGGAAGACCTCCAATCCGTAGTGGAATGGGGACAAAAATGGTTGGTCACATTCATTGCTGCTAAGACTAAGCTTGTCTCCTTCAATAACTACAAGAAACCTTCTCTTCCACAAATAGCAAGGGCTAAGAACACATTACCTGAAAGTACTTCTTTTAAACTCCTCGGCCTAACGTTTACAGGGAATATGAACTGGAATAGATACATTGAGAGCATTGCCAAGGCTGCTGCAAGGAAGGTTGGCTCCCTCTACCGTGCTAGAAAACTACTTACGCCTGACAGTATCCTATACCTCTATAAGGCAACCATTCGCCCATGTATGGAGTACTGTTGTCACATCTGGGCTGGTGCATCTGCTTCTTGTCTCTCGCTCCTGGACAGGGTTCAAAAGAGAGTCGCCAACCTGATAGGTCCTGAACTGTCATCTAGGCTTCAGCCTCTGTCCCATCGACGAGATGTTGCATCCCTCTGCCTGTTCTACAAATACTTCAATGGTGAATGCTCTGACGAACTGCAAACACTTGTACCTCCTCGACGTAACTACCCCTGACAAACCCGACAAGCTACTAAGTCTCATCCCTTTACAGTAGAGATCCCTAGGTGCAAGAAAGCCTTTTACTCCAATAGTTTCTTCCCCAGAAATGCGGGTCTTTGGAACTCCCTTCCGAGATTCTGCTTTCCCAACTGCAATGATATGCAGAAGTTCAAGTGTAATGTTAACACACATCTTTCTACTCATCTCCCTTCATAATGACCCCGCTAATTAAGTCCCTAATAGTAGCCCCCTGCTTCAAAGTGGCACTGTGCCTTGTTTGGGGTAAAAATTGAATTTTAAAAAAAGTACACAAGGAGACATATCAATGGTACATATTGTGGAGAAATGCGTGACTTACCTGGATAGACCACGTGCGAGTCGGTCACCGAAAATAAATAAAAAGAAAGAAAAGAAACGGTCAAGACTCTTATTTATAGAGTAGTGATCACGTGAGTTAGAAGAATATGCAAATAGAGGTAAACGATTTTGCGATATAAAAAGCCTGTGTTGTTAAGAGGAGGGGCAGACTGTTGGCAGAAGTCAGTGCTGTCAGACGTGCTTTAGAGTTTTGTTATTATATGCTGTGTTCGATTGTTGGGAGAGAGAAAAGAGAAGAGGAGGAACCAAGAAGACATTCTGCAGATACTTGGCTTTGTGTTGGTTTTAAGCTATTTTGGGCGCTTGGTGTGCGGTGACTAACAATGGACAGATTCGACATTCGCTTAATACCCGAGTTCGACGGATCTACCACTGGACCGGCTGTCGTCGAATGGATTAAAAAGGCGGAGAAAATCTGTAAACTATGCAAAATTAAAGAACCAGCCACAGTTATCCCTTTGAGGCTAACCGGAGGGGCCTATGCAGTCTACCAACAACTCGGGGATGAACCAGACTGGGATGAAATCAAGCAGAGCCTGTATACAGCGTTTGGTACAGATCCATTTGTTGCGTGGCAACAGTTCACGAGCCGGACACTTCAACCCAAGGAAACAGTCGACGTGTACCTAGCCGACCTGCGAAAATTTTCTGTACCGTTTGGTGGGGTCAACGATAAAATATTAAGCTGTGCTTTTTTGGTAGGCCTACCCGAGGAGGTCAGTAAACTGTTGCGGGCATCATCAAGAATCGATGAATTGTCAACTGATGAGTTATTGGCCCGAGCTCGAAACATCTGTAAGGAACAGGAACCAATTGCAGCAGCAGCTCGTTTTCGACATGGAGGCAATGTGGACTCTCTTCCAGATAGTAATAAGCATGCCACCCCAGTGTGCTATAAATGTGGGGAGGCCAATCATTTTGCTAAAGAATGCCGGAGTGATAGGAGAGGTGTATATCCACAATCAAAGAGACCAGTGCAATGCTATCGCTGCAATAAGTTTGGGCACATATCTCGCAACTGTTCGGGAAACGAAGTTGGGGGCAAGGTACTATCGCTACCCTTGCCCCCTGCCAACCAATAAACACAGGATTGCCTGTCATTAGCGTTAAACTTGATGATGTGCAGTGTTCAGCACTTATAGACACGGGGTGTTCCCGGTCTATAGTTAGTGCCCATTGCTGTCCGGTGTGGCGGAGGAACCCAGTCGGCGTTATGACCATCAATGGCTTATCACGGGTATGTTGTGGTGAAGGGACAGTCACAATCTGTACTGAGAATAGTGACACAGCTAAAGTTGACGTTCTGGTGATGCAGGAGAAACCCCTTGGCTACGACATGTTGCTTGGAATTGATGCAATACAAGCACTAGGAGGCGTTACAATCACAGCAGCTAGAGGTATCAGGCTTGGAGAAGGGAAAGACGTCAGTGCAGCCATGTCGATTGAAGAAAAGGACTTCTGTGCTACATTTGATGACAACGAAATGGTGTGGATTGCAAAGTGGAAATGGGCCATGGGCCAGGAACCAGATCGGCTGTGCAACACAATTCCAGAGTATGCAGTTTCTACCAAGAATAGGGCCGCATATGAAGAAGAACTTCAGATGTGGATTGACAATGGTTGGTTAATACCATACCCACAGGAACGTCTGGGACTACCCAAGGGATTAATTCCGCTCATGGCTGTTGAACAACCTACCAAAGAAAAAATTCGTCCCGTAATGGATTACCGAGAGTTGAATCGGCATGTTGATGCGTTTACCGGAAACGCAGATGTGTGCGCTGCTAAACTGAGAGAGTGGCGTCAAAAAGGGAGCAATGTAGCACCTCTGGATCTAAAGAGGGCCTACCTGCAGATACGTGTCCATGAGTCATTATGGCCGTTTCAGACAGTACTACTCAAGGGAAAACTATATTGTTTGACACGTTTGGGTTTTGGCCTAAACGTAGCACCCTTGATTATGACAACCATTATTAAAACTGTTTTGATGCAGGATGAGACCACAGCAAAAGCTGCTTCAGCCTACATAGATGGCATCTATGTTAATGAGGACATAATGTCTGCGGATGCAGTTCGAATAAAACTGAAAGCGTTTGGGTTAATAAGCAAAGACCCTAAGCGCCTAAAGGATGGAGTGCCCGTGCTAGGCCTCGAGGTCTGGGAGGAGGGCAATACGTTGCGATGGAAACGAGGGAGCCCACTTCCAAAGTTACCCAATGTATTAACAAGACGTACTGTGTTTTCTATCTGTGGTAAATTGGTAGGACATCTACCTGTCTGTGGATGGCTCCGATCGGCAACAGGAGTGGTGAAAAGACGAGTGACTACAGTAACAAAAGGATGGGACGATGTTGCGGATGATGATTCTCTCCAACAAATGATGGCTGAAATGTTGTCCAGAGTGCATAGGAATGACCCTGCCCGGGGTGAGTGGCAAGTGTCTGGAAACGAACTAAATGCATGGGTTGACGCAAGTTCGTTGGCTACAGGTGTCGTGTTGGAGCAACTAGGTGTTGTTGTGGAAGATGCATGCTGGCTTCGTCCGAAAAATGATGCCCAACATATAAATTTGGCAGAACTTGATGCCACATTAAAAGGTCTTAATCTCGCATTGCAATGGCAGACTAATGTTGTGCATCTCCACACTGACTCATTGTGTGTTTCCTATTGGTTAACCGACACCTTGACTGGAAAGGCTCGAGTTAAGACTAGAGCTGCAAGTGAAATGCTAGTACGAAGGAGACTAGCAATAATTAAGCGTCTAGTTGACGAATACAGCTTGCAGGTAGACATTACGTTAGTCTCGTCGATGCAGAATTTGGCTGATAGCTTGACTCGAGTACCAAAGAGGTGGATCGATGCAATGAGGCAGGGATCCGATCTTCAACAACAAACATGCGCGACTGTAACGGATCAATTAACACCTGACCAGATCCGTATGATACACCAGCAGATTGGACATCCTGGAATTCAGAGGACTGCATATTTTGTCCGAAGAGTATGCCCTGCAACTACAAAGGCATCAGTGAAAGCAGCCATACGTTCGTGTGAAGAGTGTCAGAGAATTGATCCGGCACCATCCCAATGGCAAAAAGGGAAGCTCGAGGTGGAGGGCAACTGGCAGCGAGTAGGGATTGACATAACACATTATGGGGACAAACATTTTTTGACCATGACGGATTGTGGCCCGACGCGTTTCACAATATGGCGCCTGTTGACACGACAGGATGCAGCCAGCATTATACAACAGTTGAGAGCCGTCTTTTTTGAACGTGGTGCCCCGATTGAAATTCTGACTGATAATGCCGCCACATTTCGATGTCAAGAATTTCAGAAATTCGTGCACGAATGGGGGATTAAAATGCACTATCGGTGTGCATATTATCCCGAGGGTAATGGTATAGCAGAATGGTGTCACCGCACCATCAAAAGAATTGCAGCAGGACGCAGTGCTCTATTCCAGAAGTTGTGTACTGGTATAATATAACACCCAAGGACAATGCAACACCAGCAACTGCACCAGCCAATGGGATTTACCAATATGAACAGCGTGTGAAAGGAGTTGATGCCATACCATCAGTGATGAGTGTTGTCAACACACCATATCAGGTGGGAGACCTTGTTTGGATAAAACCCCCGAATGCTGGGTGCACTACGAAATTTTTCCGGGGAAAAATAGACGAAATCATAAGTCCTCAGATCATGTTGATTGGTGGCATACCACGTCACGTAAAAGATATCCGCCCTTGTTATACCTCTTCTGATTCTGAGGACGATGAGGAGGATCACACACTGTTCAGAGATGATCCTGATCACTTACTGCCCCTTCAGGTGAGCATAGAAACACCACCAACAGAACCAGACGAGGGAATGATGGGACATACTGATGACAATAGTGAGGAGAGCGATGGACACAAGGAAGTAATGCCTCATCTAAATACTCGACAGAGACGAATACTGCCCACCCCCCGTGATTGCGAAACCCCGCGAGAAGGGATGATGGAGCATACCGAGGAGATGACGCCTCCGATTCTTCGGAGAAGTACCCGACAAAGACGGATACTGCCCCCCTGCCCTGATTGTGAGACACCGCCTATGGAACCACGAGACGGGATAATGGAACAGACTGGTAGTAATGATGGTGGTAATGAAGAAAACAGCAATGAGGAAGTGCTGCCCCCAATTCTTCGAAGGAGTACCCGCCAACGACGATTGCCCGCATGTCCTGTTTGTGATCATGAGATCAGGGGGGAGTGTGGAGAAATGCGTGACTTACCTGGATAGACCACGTGCGGGTCGGTCACCAAAAATAAATAAAAAGAAAGAAAAGAAATGGTCAAGACTCTTATTTATAGAGTAGTGATCACGTGAGTTAGAAGAATATGCAAATAGAGGTGAACGATTTTGCGATATAAAAAGCCTGTGTTGTTAAGAGGAGGGGCAGACTGTTGGCAGAAGTCAGTGCTGTCAGACGTGCTTTAGAGTTTTGTTATTATATGATGTGTTCGATTGTTGGGAGAGAGAAAAGAGAAGAGGAGGAACCAAGAAGACATTCTGCAGATACTTGACTTTGTGTTGGTTTTAAGGAGATCGAAGTCTTTCAGTTTATCCCGATCCATTCGTTAGGACTGTTTATTATCACCATCGCTCCATTGCGTTGAAGCCTTTCCTGCGTATGCTAAGGGTGTATCCGGCCATACACGGTATCACTTTGCCTGGCCCTTCTGTCACGGTAAAGTACTCTGCCTATACCGATAATGTAACAGGTTTGGTGACAAACAATGTTGAGATTAGTGTTGGCGCAGAAATCAGATTATACGAGATAGTTGCAGGGGCCAAAATTAACTGTGACAAGTCCTGTGGCTTGCGAATTGGTGCTTGAAGAGGAGTCTACCTTCAAGGGCTCTTCAGCTGCAGTGACGGGCCTTGCAAGATACTCTGCATCTGGTTCGGCCCAAACCTTCAGCTACAGAAGAATTGGTCAGAAGTTCTGAAAGCTGTGCGTGCTGTCGCTAGTCTGTGGATCTGCAGAAATCTTTCGGGAGAGCAAAAGTATGTGTTTCACACTTATATCCAAGATTCACATACCGTCTTGCAATCCTTCCACTCCCGTCGGATACACTTCTCCATTTGCAACGGGCTCTGTTTAAGTTCTTATGGTTTGGAAAGGCCCATATAGGATCAGCGAATCTCTTAACAAAGGCTTCCTCTCTAGGGCAATTGCTCTTGACATATCAAAGACCTTCGATAAGGTATGGCATAAGGGCCTACTTCATAAAATTTCCAGCTACGGTATAACTGGAAATGTTTTCTCGATCATTAAATCATTTCTCACCGATAGGCTCATAAGAGTAGTAGTTGATGGGCAGAAATCAGAGGCCATCAATATTAATGATGGAGTCTCTCAGGGGTCCATCCTAGGCCCAACTCTCTTCCTGATATACATCAAGGATCTCCCAAAACACATACACAAATCATTCGTTGACATCTATCTTGATGGCACGGCCATCTATGGCAACACATAAAAGGCCGTAAATGACAAAGTTCTCTCAGATTCTCTCTCTTCTGATCTTGAGCTCGTGGTACAGCGGGAGAGGAGGTGGCTTGTTACTTTTAATGCATCTAAAACCAAGCTCATATCTTTACATCATCAACGCTCTGATCCCCATCTGGCATCATTTGATATGGGTGGCTCTCGACTAGAGGAAGCTCCATGTTTTGATAAGCTTCTGGGCTTGACCTTTACCCCTGACCTGAAATGGAATACGTACATCAAGTCAGTTGCTGGAAAATAGTAGGATCCTTCTACCGCTCCAGAAGATATCTCACCCCTGATGCAATTCTCTATCTGTATAAAAGCCAGGTCCGTCCAAGGATGGACTACTGCTGCCACATCTGGGCAGGAGCTACTAAAACAGTCTATCCTGCCTTGACAGAGTATAAAATAGACTTCGTGGCCTAGTGGGTAATGCCCTTTTCTCTTCCCTGCAACGTCTCTCCCACAGGAGAGACGTTGCGAGCCTGTCTTTGTTTTATCGTTACTACCGTGGCAGGTGCTCGTCTGAGCTCCAATCTCTCGTCCCCCGTGGGGCTCTTTACCAACTGACTTCTTGCTCCAAATTTTCAACATGCAAGGAAGAAGAAAAAGAAAAAAGAGACAAAACAATACACTGAAGATGGAGTCTACCTCTGAAATATATTTGTGATAAATTTCAAACAAGTAAAATAGTTTATTATTTTCCTAATATTACGTTGGGATTTGGTTTCAAGCGAACTTAATGTGTATTTTATTTTATTCAAATTAAAACAAGGTTTCTATTGAACTCCGTTCTTGACATTATTCTCGCGTTACCTACGCACAGTTCAAACATTCAAAAATACAACCACAAGATATAACGTGCGGCTCTATACAAACGGACCTCTTGCTCCAAATTTATAACATGGCAAGATTGAAGAAAAAGGCAAAGTAAAAGAAACACAACACCACACTGACGATGAAGTCTACTTTCAAGCGCACTTAATGCGTGTTTTATTTTATTCACATTAAAACAAGGTTTCTATTGACCTCTCATTCTTGACGTTATTCTCGTGTACCTACGCACAGTCCAAACATTCAAAAATACAACCGCCAGATACAAATAGCGGCTCTATACAAACAGACTTCTAGATTCAGATTTACAACATGGCAGAAAAGAATAAAAAGAAAAAAGAAACAAAACAACAGAGTGAAGATGGAGTCTACCTCCAAAATATATTTGTGATAAATTTCAAACAGTAAAAATATTTCATTATTTTCCTTATATTACATCGTGATTTTGATTTCAAGTAAAAGTGACAAAACAATACACTGAAGATGGAGTCTACCTCTGAAATATATTTGTGATAAATTTCAAACAAGTAAAATAGTTTATTATTTTCCTAATATTACGTTGTGATTTTGGTTTCAAGCGTACTTAATGCGTATTTTATTTAATTCAAATTAAAATAACGTTTCTATTGAACTCTCATTCTTGACGATATTCTCGCGTACCTACGCACAGTCCAAACATTCAAAAATACAACCGCCATATAGAACGCGCGGCTCTATACAAACCGACCTCTTGCTCCAAATTTATAACATGGCAAGATAGAAGAAAAAAGAAAAAAAAATACCACACTGACGATGAAGTCTACTTTCAAGTGCACTTGGTACGTATTTTATTTTATTCAAATTACAGCAACGTTTCTATTGAACTCTCATTCTTGACGTTATTCTCGCGTTACCTACGCACATTATAAACATCTAAAAATTCAACCTCCAGATACACGCGTGGCTCTATACAAACAGACCGTTGTTCCAAATTTACAAAATGGCAAGGAAAAAGAAAAAGACAAACGACAACAAAACAACACACAGACGATGGCGTCTAACTCAGAAATATATATGCGATAAATTTCAAACGAGAAAAATATTTGTTTATTTTTCCTAATATTACGTCGTTATTTGGTTTCAAGCGAACTTGATGC